>NC_133327.1:539267428-539542428 GCF_042186555.1 Aquarana catesbeiana
GCAACACTTTCCTTCTGTTATCTCAATTGTCCTCATGCTGCTCAGAGATGCCATACGGCTGAGGGGGAAGGGGAGCAGCAAAGCAGTCTTCTCTTGTCTTTAAACTTATAAACTTGCCAAGAACACTCCATTAAGTGGGATATACACTTTAAGGCTAAGTTTATATGTGCAGCACACTTTGCTGCCCCTCTGAAAAGCGATCCATGGGGTGTCACGTGCTGAGTCTGTACTGCCTGCCAAACGTGACATTGGGTCATATTTTTTGCCATTCCTATCCAGCTGTGTTTGCAGCTTAAGGGAGGGAGGTGGGAGAGCAGTAAAAACTTGGCTCAACCACCTGTTTTTACTGTGCCCCAACTGCATGGGTAAAAAAAAAAAAAAAAACCTTAATTGTTTTTTGAGTGTTTTTAATTCAGCTATCAATTTTCCTTAAGCTGGGTACAGACGGATCAAAATTCGGTCAGTTCAGCAGGAATTTAGAACTGTGTGACCCTCCCAGACACGCTGTAAACTTTTTACTTGATCAGAGACTGTAGCCAATCTTGAGAGAGTCTTGCTTTCCCTCTAGCCACCTGGCTTGTGTGGATGGAAGAATCTGTTTGTTTTTTTTCGTTCAACCTGCTGGCTGAATTTGAAAATCTCAACAGCTTATACCCGGCCTTACTTTCATTTAAAACTAAAAAAAAAAATAATAATAATATTTACTGCTTTCAGCTAGAGATGAAGATCCAACCCGTGATAAAGAAGGATTTCACATTCACTTTATATTTAGAGCATATTACTGGACATTTTGTGTTCATTCATTTATGGTTTATTGGGCTGATTTATATAACATTTATCATTCATGTATGTACTATAGCGTAGTGTACAGTGCTGTATCTTTATAAGATCCTACTTTACCTTGCTTTGCAGTGAGCTGTTTTAGCTTCTAGAGACATTTTTTGGAAATAGTGTGTGATTTATTTAATAATCTAACAGGTAATTCCATCACAAGGATGCTATATTATGCTATAAATTAAAAACATTACTAGGAAATGTAATTAAATTGAGGCAAGCCCATCCCTGCTGTGAATTGTTTTTTCTGATTTTGTAAAACAGGCATATACTTTAATGCCAAAACATAATTTTAGGATTATAATTAATTACTATGTGAAAAGAGTAATTTGGCACAAATTAATGCCAATAAATGCCTGTTTCTTTCATCTAGAGCTTGCAAGGCATTATTATGTTATCTTTTGAGGAAAGTATATGCTTATATACCTGTATACCTGTATATATATATATATATATATATATATATATATATATATATATATATATATATTTTATTGAATTTTTGAAGTTAGCTAGTATGCAACTGTATTAACTGTATGAAAACTTTAATGCTGAGCTCTAGGGATATATATTTTGCATATTTACATTTTTTTTTTGTTTTCACAGTTTTTTTTTTCCCTTGTACTCTTTGCAAAGTGAAACTTTACCACATTTACTAAGCTCTGGGGAACACTCCCTTGCAAAGTGAACAACCTATTTGTGTTTAGTAAATCAACCCCACAACTTCAGTTACCATAGAAAATAATACATGCGGAAAGTCTGCATGTTGGGGATTAGGTAGGATTAGGTACCATCCAGTCAACCATCAAACTTTATATATCTCCAAACAGCAACTTTGACACATTGTACAGTCCTAATAGCATGTTACAGTGAAGAGATGCTCAATTAACTTACAGTCTGTGCCCTGTGAATAGAGATCTGCTTTTCTTTACCTCTCTGTCCATGTGCTCTCCTAGATATCATAACTCGAGCATGTCAGCTCCATGTTGCTTAACAGCATCGGGGAGGATGCATCATGGAGGATGGCCAGCATGTCCATCAAAGTACGAATAAAACATTCACGGAGGGCACATGATACCACATGATAAAGTGTGGTATGGTTCTTGGCAGTGCTGAGCAGTGTTTACAGTTATTTAACAAGGCAGCTTTCAAAGTCTCTCCCCCGGTCAGAGTAAATTTAAAGGGTTGTAAAGGTTCGTTTTTTTTTTTTTAAATAACAAACATGTTATACTTAGCTGCTCTGTGCAAGGGTTTTACACAGAGCAGACCCTGGCTCCTCCTCTTCTCGGGTGCCCCCACGGAGAGCCGCATTCTATGGGGGCACTTGTGCGGGCGCGCTCCCAAGTCCTGCTGCTGCATCCGTTGGCACAGGCAGCAGGACTCGGCCCCGCCCCCGGGTCCTGTGTCACTGGAATTGATTGACAGCAGTGGGAGCCAATGGCTACTGCTGCTATCAATCTATCTATACAATGAGGACCCGAAACAGCGGCTGGAGCTGCTGTGCTGGTCCCTGTCATCCATGCACATTAAACCCAATGGGTCAGAACTTTCATCCCATACTTCTCTTTTAAGGACTTCAGCCCCTCTGACACTTATGTTGAGTTTACAAATTATGCAATATCACAGAAAATCACTGAAAGTAACACTTAGTACCCAGGAGAGGTATGATATCAAAGAAAACAGGCACTGAACAGTTAGTAATGGCAAACTTAATATATTGCCACCTGATATGGTTGGCAATGAAGTAAGCAGAGAAATGGGTTATCAATGATAATAACACAATTTAGCCTACAAGGTTATTAGTAATAAAGACTAGGCATAAGATGGCTCTTGGTGTCCAGATCAGCATAAACAGTAGCAATGTCATGTAAAGTGCAGCAGTGAGCAGTAATAAAGCTTGATTTACAGAACACAGAAACTATACTGCCAAAGTGCATTAATGGTAGGCCTAGACCAACAGGATGTGCACTGTCCATAGAAATGAAGGACGTGGGAGAAGGGATCAAAGGGGACTTGCAAGATAGTTTTACGGGAGGGGCAGTTCTTTATGTTGGTGCACTTAACAGCAGCTGTAGTAAACCAGCATGCAGTATAGGTGCAGTAAAGGTGTGGTAAACATGCAATAAAGGTGTAGTATAGGTGTGGTACAGGCAGAGTATAGGTGCAGTATACAGTGTGTAGCACTACCCCAGTCAGGGTTCCCTACTGTTGCACAGCCAGCCACATAGCATTTCCTTTTTGCATCCAGACACAGAAAACAGTCCTTGAGCTGTTTTTTTTTTTTTTAGGGGATAATAACTTGGATGGGGTTAGGGATTATGCGATACCCAACTTGCAAAATGTCCAACAAAACCAGGGACAACTTCCTCCCTATTTACAGCCTCCACTTTTTCCTCCTGCCCAACTTTGTGCCTTTAAACAGCTCCACTGGGTTCACTCCTCTGGGAACTAGCAGTCTTTTTAGTTAGCTCAGCAACAGCCCATTATAGGCTAGGAACTCTCAGTCCCTTGGGAAAAGTAGCTCATCTGCTTTCCTGTAGACACTGGTCCCAGCTCTACTTCCCACAGTAATTCTAGCCCACCTGGCTGCCATCTTTACCAGCCCATCTAGCTGCTTCTTCTTTCCAGACTACCCGACTGACACACACTGGGGATTTCCCAGGGCAATGTTAGATGAAGAGTTGAGCACACTGCTGTCTTCAAGAGAGACCTGTTACAGCTGGTAGTCTCTTCCCTTGTCTGTCCCTGTACCAGGCTAATCTACTCACTCTGTTTCTCTTTGCGCCTGCTGCATCTCTGGAAAGCTTTCTTCCAACTGCCTTCTGTGGTAGGATCCTTCCAGGCCAGCCTCCCGAGCTCCAGCCCGAGGATAAACCCCTCCCCGACAGGGGTCCCTTAAAGGCCACTGTCAGGCTCCCTCAGCACTGCTTCTCCACTTTCCACTTGACTCCTCGGCTGTCATGGCTTATGCCTATTTAAGGGCTCCTTAGTTCCCTGCCAGGCCCACTTCCTGGAGATTGGCTAAAGGTCTCTAAATATGTAAGGCAACCCTCCTAGCTTCCCCCCACTAATTTCTAGACTATTCTACAACATTCTAGAACCAGGGAGAGGCACCAGAGAGCTGCCAGGATGAGTCATCCAGCCCTAACCTCTAATAACCCTGACCCAGATTCCATGACCAGGGCAGTTTTTTCCACTGGGCACGCTGGGCAGTTGCCCAGGGGCCCCACTTGTCTGGAGGGCCCCATCCAGGGCCGATCCTCAGTGCTGCAATCTTCTTCTTAAGTTGACTAACTGCACTGGTTGCTCACTTGCTAGAATCATCGGCCGCCCGGCGTCTAGCTAGCAACCAGTGATGTCAGTCAGAGTCCGCGGCTGCCCCAGCATTCATAGCACACCGCGGCTGCCCCAGCTGCTAGTGAACAAGCTCCGCCCACCTCTGCCATGTTCTTCAGACATCGTAGAGAGGGAGCGGAGTGGAAAGACGGCCCTTGATAGCTGGCGCTTCCTTGCTGCTCTGAGTGACACACTGTACTGCACCAGGCCGGCGGCCTCAAGTAAGTCTAACACTGTCTACTTAAGTACGTTCAAGTTGTGCATCACACACAGCCACTGTCTGTGCCCCTCAAAAGCTGCCACTGTGCCCATCAAACACAGCCACTGTGCTCATCAAAGCTGCCACTGTGCCCATCAAAGCTGCCACTGTGCCCATCAAACGCAGCCACTGTGCCCATCAAAGCTGCCACTGTGCCCATCAAAAGCTGCCACTGTGCCCATTAAACGCAGCCACTGTGCCCCTCAAAGCTGCCACTGTGCCCATCAAAAGCTGCCACTGTGCCCATTAAACGCTGCCACTGTGCCCATCAAATGCTGGTACTGTGCCCATCAAACTCGTGTTATATTGTCCAAACGTTGTGTTAATGTTTAAACACTAATTTTGTTGGAAGTACCAATAAATATAGCCTTTTTGATCATTTGCATTTTATTCTCGTACGTGATTGTGTAGACAGGGCCCCAGTGCACTGTATTGCCCGGGGGCCTATAATGCTCTTAAGATGGCCCTGTCCATGACTCATGTTTATCCCTGGGCCAGCTATAATTTACCTGCACTACCGCTAGCAGCACACTAAAGGGTGCTACATATATCCTCCTCTTTGCCCCTGTGTCTCTTGAGAATTTAGATGCAAAGGGTCCATAAGTTCCACAATATTGCTTACTTCATGGACTTCAATTCCCATGATCCTTAGCATTCTGCATAGGAATCCATTGGCTTTTCTTGCTTTAGTCCCCCCCCCCGACTGGAGGGGGGGACTAGCATTCCTTAGCATTCTGCATAGGAATCCATTGGCTTTTCTAGCTTTAGTCCCCCCCCCCCCCCCCCCCCCCGACTGGAGGGTATAGTGTAACACAATATTCAGGATAACAGCAAAAAGGGAAAGTAAACTCATTGTAAAAAGAGAAATGTCAACTTCTCCATGTTTCTGTGTCTAGGATCTGACTAGATTACTAAAATGTGGGTGCCGAATCAGAACACTATTGAGTCAATTGGAGCCAAGTTTTACAAAATAGTGTAAAAATGACATGATGTCATGGATCATATATGGTCATGTCCAGTTGTGGTCTCTTTGTTTATACTAGCTGTCATACACTGGCCCTGTCATTCAGTGGGAGTGAAGCAATGGGGCCTGACATATTTTAGAGGTTTTTTTTATCTTGGACAGGTTGGCGGGCTTTAGGTTTCATGCTTTACATGGATCTACATTGCTGAACACTGTGGTTAAATGTACACATACTTTTTTTGTTTATTTATCAAAGTCAATAACTATGTTTGTATTTTTTTTTTTTACATATTTGTTTTGTTAATGAGCAAGGGTGCTCATTCACTAGGGATGAGCCGAACACCCCCCGGTTCGGTTCGCACCAGAACCTGCGAACGGACGGAAAATTCTCACAAACTTTACAACCCCATTGATGGGACTCGAACGTTCGAAATCCAAAGTGCTAATTTTAAAGGCTAATTTGCATGGTATTGTCCTAAAAAGGGTTTGGGGACCCGGGTCCTGCCCCAGGGAACATGTATCAATGCAAAAAAAACTTTAAAAAACGCGTGTGGCGCGTGTTTCCCGTGCTTAGAACAGTCCCTGCACAAAATGTCATTTTTAAAGGAAAAAAAGTCATTTAAAACTGCTTGCGACTTTAATGTAATGTCGGGTCCTGGCAATATGGATGAAAATCAGTGAGACAAACGGCATGGGTACCCCTAAGTCCATTACCAGGCCCTTTGGGTCTTGTATGGATATTAAGGGGAACCCCGCACCCAAATTAAGAAAGGAAAGGTGTGGGGCCCCCAGGCCCTATTTACTCTGAACAGCAATATACAGGCAGTGCAAACAAGACAGGGACTGTTGTTAAGTAGAATCTGTTTGTAATTTTGAACTGGTACATTTTTAACGTGTTTAGCTCCAGCCAAAAAATCTATTTTAAGCTTTTTGGAAAACCTAGGGAAGGGTTATCACCCCTGTGACATTTGTTTTGCTGTCTGTGCTCCTCTTCAATAGATTTCACCTCACTCAGCAACACGTTGTCCAGAAACAGGAGTTTGTAACCTCCCAGTCTCTGGGAACGCGTTGCACAGACCTTTCTGCAAGGCCTCCCGAAGATGTTTCATCCTCTGCTCCCTCTGCGACGGCAAGATAATGTCCGCAACCTTACCCTTGTAACGTGGATCAAGGAGGGTTGCCAGCCAGTATTGTTCCTTCTCCTAGATACCACGAACACAAGGATCCTTCCGCAGGCTTTGCAGGACCAGGAAGGCCATGCAGCGTAGGTTTGCTGAGGCATTCGGTCCGCAGTCCTCTGGGTCACTAAGGATGACATGATCCGCAGCCACCTCCTCCCAGCCACGTACAAGTCCATGTGTTTCTTGGGACTGTAAATGATCCCTTAAAGACTGCTGCTGATGCTGAGTGCCAGGTTCTACCTCCATACTGACACAATCCTCCTCCTCCTCCTCCTCGTCCTCTTCCTGTGTGATCGGCGGGCACACAGGAACACTGTCTGGATAAAGGGGGCCTTGAGAACTAAGCAAGTCCTCTTCTTCCTGCCTCTGTTCTGCCTCAAGTGCCCTGTCCATTATTCCACGCAGCGTGTGCTCCAACAGGTGGACAAGGGGGACAGTGTCACTGATGCATGCACTGTCACTGCTCACCATCCTTGTGGCCTCCTCAAATGGTGACAGGACAGTGCATGCATCCCTGATCATGGCCCACTGGCGTGGGGAAAAAAAACAAGCTCCCCTGACCCTGTCCTGGTGCCATAGTCGCACAGGTACTCATTGATGGCCCTCTGCTGCATGTGCAGCCGCTGCAGCATGGCCAACCTTGAGTTCCACCTGGTGGGCATGTCACAGATTAGGCGGTTCTTGGGCAGGATAAATTCCTTTTGGAGGTCTGCCAGCCGAGCACTGGCATTATATGACCGGCGGAAATGCACACAGGCTTTCCTGGCCTGCCTCAGGACATTCTGTAAGCCCGGGTACCTGCCTAAGAACCGCTGAACCACCAAGTTAAGGACGTGAGCCAAACAGGGCACATGGGTCATTTGTCCCTGTCGGAGGGTGGAGAGGAGGTTGGTGCCATTGTCGCAAACCACCTGCCTTAAGTTGGCGTGGCGTCAACCACCTCTGAACCTGCCCCTGCAGAGCTGACAGAACTTCTGCCCCAATGTGGCTCCTGTCCCCCAAGCACACCAGCTCAAGCACCGCATGGCATCTTTTGGCCCATACTTAAGTAGCCCCTTGAACGCCTACAGAGCACTGCTGGTTCCGAGGACAAAGCACAGGAAGAGGCCATGGAGGAAGAAGAAGAGGAGGGGGTGGAGGAGAGAGGTGTGTCAGAATCATTAGTAGTGGCATTTTGGAGGCGTGGTGGCGGAACAACCTCCAACACTACTGCACCTTGTCCTGCATCC
Source organism: Aquarana catesbeiana (assembly GCF_042186555.1). Lineage (NCBI taxonomy): Eukaryota > Metazoa > Chordata > Amphibia > Anura > Ranidae > Aquarana > Aquarana catesbeiana. The sequence goes on from NC_133327.1 coordinate 539,275,232, forward strand.
TTCCCAGCTGCCAGTAGAGCCACCCAATGCGCGGTGATTAGATAACGTCCCTGTCCATGCCTGCTGGACCATGAGTCAGCGGTAATATGCACCTTACCACTGACCGCCCTGTCCAGCGAGGCATGGACATTGCCTTCCACATGCCGGTAGAGAGCCGGAATCGCCTTCCGTGAGAAAAAGTAGCGTTTTGGTACCTGCCACTGAGGAACCGCACATTCCACAAACTCACAGAAGGGGGCAGAGTCTACCAACTGAAAAGGTAGCAGTTGAAGTGCTAGCAATTTTGCCAAGCTAGCATTCAACCGCTGGGCATGTGAATGGCTGGGAGCGAACTTCTTTCGGCGGTGCAGCAGCTGGGGCAGGGAAATTTGCCTGGTACAATCTGACGTCGGTGTACTGAAAGCAGATTGCCCACAAGTACTTGGCTGTGAGACCCAAAGAACTTTTGGAATAATGCGCAGAGACAGCAGCGCCCTGCACATGTGGAGCTTTGTGGTGTGACGCAGTCAGTGTGCTGCCCTTAGGCTGGCCCCTGGAGGGCATCCTGCCTTGTTGGTGATGGGCATCCTCCTCCTTTCTCCTATCAGGCACCCACGTTGAGTCAGTGACCTCATCATTCCCTCCCTCCTCATCACTGGAGCAAACCTGGCAGTATGCTGCAGCAGGGGGAGCATGACTACCAGATTGCTGTCCTTCTTGTGCACCCCCTCTGTTCGTGCTCACGTTACTGCCTTCATCTAGCTCAGTATCATCATCAGAGCCTTCTAAACGCTGGGCATCCTCCTGGAGCATGTACCCAACACTGTGGTCAAACAGTTCGAGGGACTCCTCAGGAGGACATGGTGGGGCTAGGGAAGGAGTCACTGATGCCATTGAGCCGATGGAAGAGGCCGCGTTGGCAGCTGCATTGCCAGACAAAGTACCCTGAGCATGGGTGAGAGAGGATGAGGAGGATGAGGACGGCTTGGTCATCCACTTGACCAAGTTGTCTGCATGTTGAGGCTCAACATGGCCAGCTGCCGAAAAAAAGGACAAGCGTGTCCCATGGCCACGTGCTGATGAGGATGCACCGTCTCTACGACCAGCACTGTTGCCTCTAGACACAGAGCCTGCTTGCCCTCTTTTATTGGCTTGTGACTGTCTGCCTTTCCTTGTTGGCCTTCCAGCCATACATACTAATGGCCTGCAGTGAGATGTAGCTGCACTAAGCTGGGATATATATATATATATATATATATATATATATATATATATATACACACATATATATATATATATACACATATATATATATATATATACACACATATATATATATATATATATATACACTATATATATATATATATATACACTATATATATATATATATATATATATATATATATATATATATATATATATATATATATATATATATATATATATATATATTTATACTCTGATACTGCAGCTAGCAAAATCAACTACCTACCTGTAGTATGAGAACACCACCAATCTTCTACAGGTAGCTTGAAGCTAAATGAACACTGTGCAAAGGTCGCACTACACTAACTTGTAGCTTTAGCTGAACACTGTGCAGAGGACGCACTACACCAACGTTAAAATAATGTAGCTGCCTGCGGTAGTGATAGGATCAGGAAAACACCACCAACCTTCTACAGTTAGCTTTAGCTGAACACTGTGAAGAGAACGCACTACACTAACATTAAAATATTGTAGCTGCCTGCGGTAGTGACAGCGGTGACAAGACAGCGGCAGCAGACCGGGCCCCCGCTGGCAAAAGAGCTGGAAGAAGATAGCGGAGGGGCCCGGGAGAAGAGGTGGAACAGCGGGAGAAGTCGGAAGAGGACCCCCCGGAGTCGGAAGAAGACCTCGTAGCTGCCTAATAAATTACTCTTAAAACCTGTGTAGTGTGTTTTTTTTTATTGACACTTTTCCCTAGGTGAATGGGTAGGGGTACCATGTACCCCATACTCATTCACATAGTGTGGGGGGCCAGGATCTGGGGGCCCCCTTATTGAAGGGGGCTCCCGGATTCCGATAAGCCCCCCGCCTGCAGACCCCAACAACCAACGGCCAGGGTTGTCAGGAAGAGGCCCTTGTCCTCATCAACATGGGGACAAGGTGCTTTGGGGTGGGGGGGCCCGTAGGGCGCCCCCCCTCCCCCAAGGCACCCACCCCCCATGTTGAGGGCATGTGGCCTGGTATGGCTCAGGAGGGGGGGCACTTGCTCATTTCCACCCCCTTTCCTGACCGGCCGGGCTGCGTGCTCAGATAAGGATCTGGTATGGATTTTGGGGGGATCCCCACGCCGATTTTTTGGCGTAGGGAGTTCCCCTTACAATGCATACCAGACCTAAGGGCCTAGTATGCCCCTTGGGGGGGAACCCACGCCAGTTTTTTCATTTAAAATTTGGCGCGGCATTCCCCCTCAGGATTCATACTGTCAGCACTGCCTGTCACTCATCGGGAAAGGAAAAAAAAGTTTTCCTTTCCCGATGAGTGAGCCATCTCTGTGCTGGCTCCCGCGACGGGGCTTGCAGGTGTCAAATCTCGCCGATAAATGCGGCGAAATTGACACAATATCGCGGTCACCTACTGTACCATCTTACATCTTTAATTTGGACTCTTTCACCTGTTCTTATCCTCCTTGTCTCCTCGGTTATCTACTCTGATTGATATTTTTCACTTTGGAACCGATCATCTCTCTGGGTCACCTGATTTTAATGGATGCTGATTACTCCTGGGAAACAATTTACTTTTAGTTTAGTTTTATGTGATACACTTTACTGGATTTCATTGCATTATTGCTCAGATATATATTATGGGATGCACCTTTTAGGCCTTTGAACACTTTTATATGAGTTTATATTTGCCATGAGCATCTGAGAAATTCCTTGTTATTTTTTGTTTTGTTGTTGACATGCTATATTAGCGCTACTTCACTACACGAGATACATTTTTAGAGGTGTTGGTTACACTATAGAAGTTTAGCTGCTTTTTTTATTTAGCACTTTATAAGTAGGCACTTTATCAATTAGCACTTTATTTGTATTGATACATTGTTGGTAGCGCATTTTAACTTTGCCATATCAGTTTGACGTGGCAAGTGACAATCCGTGATGTGGCAAGTGACAATCCGTAATGTGTGGCAGGTGACGTGGCAAGTGACAATCTGTAACGTGTGGTAGCAACATGGTAAGTGACAATCCATAATCTGTGGCAGGTAATGTGGCAAGTGACAATCCGTAACATGTGGCAGGTGACGTGGCAAGTGACAATCCGTAATGTGTGGCAAGTGACAATCCGTAACATGTGGCAGGCGACGTGGCAAGCGACAATCCGTAATGTGTGGCAGGTGACGTGGCAAGTGACAATCCGTAATGTGTGGCAGGTGACGTGGCAAGTGACAATCCATAACGTGTTGCAGGCGACATGGCAAGTGGCAATCCGTAATGTGTGGCAGGTGACATGGCAAGTGACAATCTGCATCTGGTGACAGGCGACGTGGCAAGTGGACAATCCACAACGTGTGACGGGGACGTGGCAAGTGACATTCCGCAATATGTGACAAGTGACAATCTGCATCTGGTGGCAAGCGACATGGCAAGTGGACAATCGTGTGGCAGGTGATGTGGCAATTGACAAGCTGCATCTGCTGGCAGGTGACATGGCAAGTGGACAATCCCCAACGTGTGGCAGGTGACGTGGCAAGTGACATTCCGCAATGTGTGACAAGTGACAATCTGCAGCTGGTGGCAGGCGACATGGCAAGTGGACAATCCACAACATGTGGCAGGTGATGTGGCAAGTGACAAGCTGCATCTGGTGGCAGGCGATGGTGGCAAGTGACAGGCTTGGGGCTCCCACTGATTCTGCATTATGGTGAGTTGAACTATTTAATTTCATATAACAATGTAATAATAGAAATAATGTGTTTCAATCATACTGACACCATAACAACCATGGTGCCATTATGATTGAAGCGCCAACATCAGCCATTGCCCTGATAAATTGCCCCCCAAAAAAACATATTTTCTGGCAGTGCCCCTCCCAAGACTAGACTCTGGATCCGCCCCTGCCGTGAGGATGAGGAATGTAAGTTTACTGTTAAGCCTCCCGGGCCCCGCGAGTCCGGCCCTGTCCCGACACACGTAGCTTTATACAGCAGGAGGCAGGAGCAGACAGCAGAGTGGGCGGGGCAGAACGCTTGAGCGCGCCTGTGAAGAGACATTGTTTTCGACACATGAGGAGGCTCTGGAGTCTGGACAGGAGGTAGGGAGGGAGTGGGAGACTGTCATCTGTTTTGCACTGTTTTGCTATTTTTGTGAAGAAAATATTTGCTACATTTTTTCATTAGGATAATTTCGGCATAAAGAGAGGGGGAGTAATGCCAGGTTCAAGGGTGCAGATGTTCCTAAGTCCCTAAGAATAAACTTGATCAAACTGCCATTAGGGCCACTGTTCATCATTGCTGTCGTATTTCTCCCCTATTTGTCTTTTATTTACACATAAGTTTAATCAGAACAGAAATTGGTTAGAAGGCATGGAGGTCTGCAATGTGTGTTCTTCAGGGGCTGCATACAGTATACTGCATATTTTGTTGTTCAAAATTAATATAAGCTATTGCCTGGATACTGTGCCACATGGGTATGGTAATCTGTTGTTCAATGGCATTAGTTCATTTTTTGTGGGGGGGAGGGGCTGTTTACGGGGGGGTGGGGCCCATACAACATTTTGCTATGGGGCCCTGTGATTTCTAGTTATGCCCCTGTGTAAGCCCCAATATATTTGGGCCCTGGCTTGTACTTGAGGGTGAATTGTTATATAAAAAAGGCAGCAAACCTCTTGTGAGCAGTAGCATCCAGCTTGACTGTAGCCAAAACATAAGGGATAGTCTTGTCTTCAGACTGAGCTACATACAAGTAATCATGGAATTTTTCAAGAACAGCCCACTTATGATGGAGGACTCCCAAAACATCGCAACTGGCATCCACATGTAGAATGTATGGCTTAAGCTGAAGTCTGCATAAGCTGACACAGGTGCTTCTGTAAAGCTTTCATAAGCTGTAGAAAGCTTCCTCACAAGTAGAAGTCCACATCTCATTCAAAATAGATTTGCTGGTTTTGAGATTGACAGGAGTTTCTCTCAGCAGGTCATTAGCCCCTTCATGACAGAGGTAATGCCTGAACCCAGTTTTGCAACTTTGGCACATACAAATCTTTGCTTAATTGCTTTACTGCTAAATGTACCCTGGTGAATTATACTTTGTTTTTACAGGACCATTAGACCTTCATTTGGTGATAAATGTTAATAGACATCCCAAAAATAGTAAAAAAAATATCATTTTTAACTGTATTTTTCTTGCCATTACCATGACCTATCACCAAAGAACAACTGAAAATAAATGTTCCCACTGCTGATGTGCATGGGGATACTCTATTTTTTTCTCTATCCTACCTAAGACACACTAATACTAAATATAAAACCCTTTTTTGTACCCTACCTAAAATATACTGACACTAACACTGACATTGACCCTAATACTAACTTAGTTCAAGCCCTGATCTAACAATTTTTCTTTTCTTAAGCTGACTTTTTTTTCATAGACAAAATATACTGTACAATATCTTTTTCTGCTCACAGATGAGAAAAAGATGCAGGGGGGGCATCTAAAACAAGTGATCACTAACAACTTGGTATTTGTGCTGGGGATGCACATTCAAACATGCTCCCACCATAAAAACATATCACATATATGCGGTGCCATGGCGAGAAGGTGTTAGGAGGCAGTACAATCTTGGAATAGCTTCCAAAAAAGTTCTAAAAGTAGCTGTGAAACTGCAAGAAGAAGCTCAGTTCTGTCAGATTTGTGGGGAAAGGGCCAGGTCACCGCTGTCTCTGCTTTAGTAGGATCATAGGAGTGCCCAAAGGGTGTGCTGGGTGTACCTGGACACACCCTAATCACCCTATACAGCACAGGTTCCCGCTGCTGCCCAGGCCCCCCTCCAGCGCTACAAGCTTCCCTCCTCTCCTCTCACTGGCTACTGCTGCAGGCACACGGGGGGATATTTCAGGATGGAGAGCGGAGGAAGGGGCCGGTAAATATGTAATTGACTAGTCCTTTCCTTTTCTGAATGAACCCAGTGAGTAATCGGTGCCAATCACTGAGTCTGTTCATTCATAACCGAAGCATAGTAAACTGTGTGTGTGAATGAACAGGAAGCCTCAGCACAGAAAACCTACCATTCACTCACTGTGCAGTGCAGCTGAGGCTGCAGAGAAATGGAATGGGGAATCTCTGTCCTCAGTCCCTTTCTCTGTCTCAAAATGAGACATCAGGGGTCTGTGTTAGACTCCTGATATTTCACCAAACCCCCTCAACAGGGCTCTTAAAAAAAAGTAAAAAAATAATATTGTAAAATATAATTTAACCACTTGACCACTGGGCACTTAAACCCCCTTAATAACCAGACCAATTTTCAGCTTTCAGTGCTCTCACAATTTGAATGACAATTACTCAGTCATGCAACACTATACCCATATGACATTTTCGTCTTTTTTTCACACAAATAGAGCTTTCTTTTGGTGGTATTTGGTGGGTTTTTTATTTTTTGTGCTAAAAATGAAAAAAGACCGAAAATTTTGTAAAAAAATGCATTTCCTGACAGACTCCATGGCAGCCTACGTGTGGGTTAACCCCGCCTCCTCTCCAATGCTATAGGACCCCATTCCCATAAATGAGAGCTCACCGCTAGGTACCGTGTTCTTTCTTTGTCCTCCTCCAATGGACCTACACATGCTGTTCGTGTCCGGTCGGATGTTTTCAAAGTCTTCAGCACACTTCTTATGCGGTGCAGCTCAGGGCCCAGCCATGGGTGGGCGAGTAGCTTTTGAGGCACTAGATACCCCACTGGTGGATGGGAGGTGGCCTCTGTGTGCAGGATGGACGGACGCGTCATCGGCTGGCAAGGTCTGCGACCCTCTTCTTTCTCCATGGCAGTCGTTTCTGTGTTTATATGTTGTATGTGGCACAAAAAGTTCGATAAACTGTATTTTTGTCCCCTCATGGCGGCTGGAGCGCTCTGCGTTCCAGCTCGCCTCGGCGCTTCCGGGTCGCGGCCGTCACCGTCGTTTGCGCATGCGCGGAGTCCTCTGCGAGAGCGAGGCTTGGTTCGCGCGTGCGCGGAACGGTGGGTTCCTGAGGCGGCCGCGCAGGCGCCGTACGGGTCCTCCCCACAGCGCAGGCGCGAGGTGGGGGGGCGGTGACGTCACGGGCGGGGGATTTGAAGTCAGCTGCTGGCTCCTGTTGGAATGGGATTCTCCCAGGCTATGAGCAGAAGCGGTTGCAGCTGCACATCTCCCCTAGCCCAGGTCTACACTGGTGAGTGCTGGTCTGCTTTCTCTCCCTTTCACCGAGGGAAATATGTGTGTATTTACAGGAATGTTGCAATATTCTTTTGCATATCAGTTTTTTATTGTAAAAAAAAAAATATATAAAATATAAATGAATAATAGTATATATATATATGATTAAAATAATAATAACTTTAAGTATACATTTATTTATGGAATATGGGGCATATAAGATCATTGATCTCTATTTGTCTTTGGCATTCTCTGGCCCCTGGTTTTCCTGCAGACCACCCATTCCGTGACGTGTTGCGTCCAGAGGCATGGACAAGTCACCGCCTTCATGTGGCCAACCCTCACGCACAAGGTGTGTGCAGGTGAGGGGAGGGGTTGAGGTACAGTCGCAAGATTTGGCGTTGTCCGACGTCACATATTGCCTCCCCCCCCCTTCCTTTTTTCTCTCTTACAGCCCTTCCAGGTCGGACCCTCAGATTGTGGTCCAGAGAGACACAGACCTTGCCAGGCCACAACTACAGCATCATTATCATAATCCAGACAAGACTCTCCGTCTGGAACTCACCACCACAGGAGACGCTTCCATTCCTCCTCCAGACACCGCCCCACCGCCATGACAGCCGCTCTGACCGCAGAGCCTGCTGGGAATGTGGGACATGAGTCCCGGAGGGCAAGTCCTTAGGTGACTGTTATGCCCGAGCGGTCAGGGAAAAAGAGACGGAGAATCAACGTATGGAGTCTCTCATGAAGCGTGTGATGCAAAAATCCCTGAAGGAAATGGGAACACCCCACATGCAGAGCTAGTCCACCACGCTATCTGGCTCCCCGGCTAACGAGGCCTGTGAGGATCCGGGCCCTTCCCAGCCTTGCGTTACTTTGCCCAGTTCATCAGATGGTGAGTTGGAAGCTGAAGAGGATATCGGAGATTTTACCTCTCTAGTTCCTCTACTAATCAAAGCAATTAAGGAGCCCCTTAAGTGGGACGACCCTTCCACCCCTCCGGCTAAATAGAAAGTGATTCTTTAAGCACCTGGGGAAAGAGCACTCAAACTTTACGCTGCTTGCTGAATCAAAGGTCATTTTTTGATGAGGGATGAAGCAAGGTGGACAGGAAGTCCTCCATGTCAAATAAAGCCTCCAGATTATACCCCGTCAAGGCAGAAAAAGTGAAAACATTCCTCTTGTGGATGCAGCTTGATGCGTCTGGCCAGGCGTGTGACCCTCCCTTTAGAGGATGCGGTGTCATTCAGGGATGGTCTTGAGAGAAGAATAGACAGGACCTCAAGAAGATTTAGGGGCCTGCTGGAATGGCTTGCAAACCTGCGTTGGCCCTAGCAGCCATGTCTAAGGCTTTGGAAGCCCGGACATAGAACGTGGACTCCTTCCTCAGGGGTGTTTTTAGAAGGGCTGGCTAGAAGTTCAGCAGCTGCAGAGCTAATACCGGCGGCAGTCTTCCTGGGGGAAGCATCTATAGATTTGATCCACCTGCTGGCGCGGATTATGTGGCCCTCATTCACGGCCAAATGTGCCCTCGGGTTTCATCCTTGACTTGCTGACCCGGCGTCCAAGCAATCCTACTGTAAAATCCCCTTTGAAGGGTCCTCACTGTTTGGCATCAAGTTGGACGGTGCCATAACCCGTGCCATGGGCTTCCGGCTCCAGGATAGGCGTCTGTTTTTAATGAAAAAAAAAAAAAAAAAAAAAAAATGGCTTAGTAGTCTGCTCGGATGTCTCCACAGCACTCACGGTACAAGTTCAAATACCAGCCAACCTACCATCCCCCAGCTGTGTTTATTCCAATACAGAAGACACAGCCCGGAACGCTCGTGAGAAGTTCACTCTGACAGACCTGGCCGAGACCTCAGAAAGAATTGGGGCAGAGGGCAGCCATCATCCTGAAAGCTCACTGAGGGTTAAACGTCCAGCGGATGTGATCTGGCCAAATCTTTTTGAGATCACTCCCACCAGGCAGGTCGGGTGTGGGCCCGTCTAATCCTCGTCTGGCATGTCTGGGTGGCCTTGATCTCGGACTACTAGGGGTGTCAACACGGTTTCGTCAGGCCACGCTTGGTCCTTCACCAGTATTCCTTCCCCCAGGTATGTCTCCACTCTACTTCCTCATGCGGAAGAACAGAAGCAGGCCTTACTGTCCTACGTGGATTTGCTGAAAGCCCAAGGAGCAGTGATATGTGTCCCAAGGGACAAATGGTTCCAGGAGATATACTCCCCCTTTTTTAGTTCAAAAGAGAAAACGGTGCATGGCGTCCGGTCATCGACCTGACTCACCTAAACAAATTTATAAGACATGGGAAATTCAAATTGGAGATACATTCAACAAGCCATACAGCTAGGCGACTGGCCGATTTCAATTAACTCAAAGGAGGTTATATACATCTCCCGGTGGTGAAGGAGTTTTCTGAAATACTCCCCGTTTCAAGTCAGGCAAAAACATCTGCAATTCATCTGCCTTCCCTTTGGGCTAACGACTTCTCCTCGAGTCTCTTTCAAAGTTCTTTTGGCCATAGCGACCCTCATCAGGCTGAAAGGAGTACGCCTTTATCATTACCTCGACGACCTCTTGGTGCTGTCTCAGGACAAATATCAACTGCTGGTCTACAGGGAACAGGGGATCTCCACCTTGTTCAACTTCGGGTGGCTCCTAAACATAGAAAGAGCCACTTATATCCAGGCCAACACCGGATATACCTGGGGGGGCTCAGTTCGATACAGCGGAGAACACCATCTTTCTCCCGTTTAAAAAAAAAAATATATCAGTTATTCGAGAGACAATCTCTCAGGCCTTCTACTCACTCACCACGTCTGAAAGCATTACAATGCCTAAAAATTATTGGCGCAATGGTCCCTGCAACCCACATGGTCAAATGGGCCTTGTAGCAGTTACGCCCTTTTCAATCGGGTTCCTCCAGCAATGGAAGTCGGGGACAGGAGTCAACCTATCCACTTACTGGCAACGATGAGGAGCAGTCTCCTTTGGTGGCTTCAGTGCAAGAACCTTCTAAATTGCCACTCCATTGCCCCATCTTCTGGGTCATGGTCACAACCGATGCCAGTGGTTTCGGCTGGGGGGGCCCTCTGTGGGTGGAACCTTGCTCAGGGCAAGTGGGACACATCTTCCCATCCTAGGTTCGAAGGTCCTGGAACTTTGGACGGCCTGGTGTGCCTCCAATCCTTCTCTCATTTCCTGAAAGGAAAGCCAGTGTTTTTAGGGATGGATAACACCACAGCAGGCTCCTAGGTGAAAAGGCAAGGGGGTACTTGCAGTTCCACACTTCTTCGAGAAGTCGAACCCATCATGTCGTGGGTCCAGAAGATTCTGGCCGGCATCTCGGCGGTATTCGTCCCCGGAGTCTAGAACACTCAAGCGGACTTCCTTTCGCGCACCCAGTTAGACAACAAAGAGTGGTCCCCTCTTGTGCAGATATTCAAGTGGATTCTGTCGCTGGGATTCAGTCCCGAAGTAGATCGATGCAATTTCAAGATAAAAAAAAAAAAAAAAAAAAAGTTTTACTCGGGGCCGTTGTAGTCAAGCATTCGGAACAGATGCCCTGACGGATCAATAGAGGTTCAGGGGGGGCATACGCCTTTCCCTCGCTCCCGATTGTCCTCCTACTCTTACGGAGGCTTCAAGCGGAAGTAGTCGAATCAGTGATGATAGCCCCTTATTGGCCGAACAGGCCTTGGTTTCCCCTTCTATTCCAGCTTAGCTTCTGGGATCCAGTGACTCTCCCCTCAGGCCGGACCTTCTTTCCCAAGGGACAGTCCTACACAAAAAAAAAAAAAAAAAACCTTGTCCGGCACTACTGGGACCGATGGTCTGGTTCTTGAGGGGGAGAGGCTGGAATATCTCCGGAGCGCCGCAAGAGTGGTTTCTACCCTTTATGAGCTCAAGGAAGATAAGTACAAATAAAGTGTATAGGAGAGTCTGGATCGAATTTGTCTGCTTCTTCTACGAGCAGGTCTTTTAAAATCCTGGAGTTCAGGATATTCTCAGTTTCCTTCAATCTGGCCTAGTTTTTATCTATCCATCAGCTCACTTAGAGTCCAAGTCTCAGCCTTGTCAATCTTTTCTGGGACTTCATTGGAGGTTCGTCCCCTGATTTGGCAGTTCTTCCATGGGGCGCCATGACTCAAGCCCCAAAGGAGACCAAGTTTTCCCAAGTGGGACCTTCCCCTTGTCTCGACTCACTGCCTGGACTAAGTACCACGGGGTCCTCCCCGCTTTCCATTAAGGATTTCTCAACAAAGGGAGCTTTGTTTTAGTAGCCATTACCTCGGCTAAAAGGGTCTCTGAGATTGGGTCACTAGGTCATGAAGATCCCTTTCTGACGTTTTTCTTTTTGAATCGGGTAGTCCTTATCCCTATAATGGGCTCGAACCCGAAAGTGACTTTAGTGTTCCACGAGAACCAAGAAATCGTCTTGCTTACATTCAAGACCCCGGGGTCCACTGTACTCATCCTCCGGATATAGGCGAAGTTCTAAGGGAATACCTGCAAATTACTTCGCCCTTTAGACGTTCTAGCCACCTATTCATACTGCACTCAGGCAGCTATGAAGGGGAGAGGGCTTCAACCAGGATAATTACAGCTTGGATCATCCAGACTATCCAGCAAGCATATAGGGCTAAGGGATGGGCTCCTCCAGAGGCGGTGACAGCACACTCCACCAGAGGAATGGCAGCTTCTTGGGCGGTGGCCCGACAAGTGGCTCCAGACACCATTTGCAAAGCGGCTTCTTAGGCCTCTATTAATACATTCATGTCTCATTACTGCATAGAGCCGGCTTCACTGTCTTCTGTGAACTTTGGTTTGAAAATTCCTGTCAGTTGATAGGACAAATTAAATTATGTTTTGTTCAGCATACCCACCCGTGTGGTTGGCTAGTTATTTCCCACATGTAGGCTGCCATGGAGTCTGTCAGGAAAAAGGAAAATTTATTGTCAAATACTTACCGTAATTTTCCTTTCCTGATGGACTCCATGGCAGACGGAGTCCCCACCCATCGGTCAAAGAGTCGGCTAGTTATAGAACACGGTACCTAGCGGTGAGCTCTCATTTATGGGAATGGGGTCCTATAGCATTGGAGAGGAGGCGGGGTTAACCCACACGTAGGCTGCCATGGAGTCCATCAGGAAAGGAAAATTACGGTAAGTATTTGACAATAAATTTTCCTTTTTTTCTTCATTTCTATTAAAATTTTTGCAAATAAGTAATTTTTCTTCATAAATTTGGGCAAAAATGTATACTGCTACATATCTTTGGTAAAAATAACCTAAATTAGTGGATATTATTTAGTCTGTGTGAAAGTTATAGGGTCTACAAGCTATGGTGCCAATCACTGAAAATGTATCAATTTGATTACACCTGATGTACTGACAGACTCTCTCATTTCTTGAGACCCTAACAAGCCAGTAAAGTACAAATACTCCCCAAATGACCCCTTTTTGGAAAGTAGACATTCCAAGGTAGTTAGTACGAGGCACAGTTAGTTTTTTGAAGTTGTCATTTTTTCCCCCAATTCTTTGCAAAATTAAGATTTTTTTTTTTTTTTTACACCAAATTGTCATTATAACACATTATTTCTCTCACATGGCATGTACAGTCCACAAATGAAACCCCAAAATATATTCTGCTACTCCTCCTGAGTATGGCGATACCACATGTGTGAGACTTTTACAAAGCCTGGCCACATACAGAGGCCCAACATTGAAGTAGCAACTTCAGGCGTTCTAGGAGCATAAATTACACATCTAATCTCTCAACCACCTATTACACTTTTGAAGGTCCGGAAGCACCAGGACAATGGAAACGCCCACAAAGTGACCCCATTTTGGAAAGCAAACACCCCAACGTATAATCTATAAAGGCATGATGAGTCTTTTGAATGGTTCATTTTTTTCCAGAAGTTTTTGGAAAATGTGGAAAAAAAATGAAAACGCATTTTTTTTACACAAAGTTATCCATTTATAAGATATTTCCAACACATAGCATGTACATAGCATAAATGACACCCCAAAATGTATTCTGCTACTCCTCCTGAGTATTACAATACCAAATGTGTGAGACTTTTACACAGTCTGACCACATACAGCGTCCCAACATTGAAGTAGTAACTTCAGGCGTTCTAGGAGCATAAATTACACATCTAATCTCTCAACCACCTATTACACTTTTGAAGGTCCTGGAGCACCAGGACAATGGAAATGCCCACAAAGTGACCCCATTTTGAAAAGCAAACACCCCAACGTATAGTCTATGAGGCATAATGAGTCTTTTGAACGGTTCATTTTTTTCCAGAAGTTTTTGGAAAATGTGGAAAAAAATGAAAACACTTTTTTTTACACAAAGTTGTCCATTTATAAGATATTTCCAACACATAGCATGTACATAGCAAAAATGACACCCCAAAATATATTCTGATATTCCTCCTGAGTATGGCGATACCACATGTGTACCTAGCCTGGCCACATAGAGGCCCAACATCCAAGAAGCACCATCAGGTGTTCTAGGGACATAAATTACGCATCCAATTTCCTTACAATCTATCACATTTTTGAAGGCCCTTCATATTACTAACACAGCATGTACATACCAAGAATTGCACCCTAAAATACATTCTGTTGAGTAAAGGATAAACAAAAGATTAGCTGTGGTTTTAGTAATGCAATTGTCCACAGGAGGAGAGCCCTGATCCAGGCAGCAGGCAGGGACGTGGTCAGCGACAGTATATGTAATTGTGCAGGCAGGAATATTGTCCATAGTCAGTACAAGCAGGGATACTGTCCATATACAGTCCAGGGTCAGTGCAAGTAGAGACGTTGCCAGCAGTGCCAAAATATTGGTCCTGGTAGTAAGCAGGAACATGGTCCAAGTAGCAGGCCAGGAAAGAATGGGGACAGGGGTAAAGGCTTCTCCCACCCAAATCTCTTTGAAGCCTCCAGACCCTAATCCGGGAATGAGAAAAGTAAAAAATTTGTTTTTTACGTGGTGTCTCTTCTAATTCTTCCACTGGTGCACACCCAGCTCACGGAATCAGAGTGATTAGTTTCTGGTGGGCTTTCAGGGTAAAAAAGGGCGGAAATAACTTCTTGTAGTGCAGATAGGATACGGGGTTCTTAGTAGATTTTTGGTTAATAACATAAGTGTTATACATGGCCAAACTGAAAAAATAAATGGACACTTTTTTATATCAGTGGCGGGATTTTCTTGTGGGAAGGTAGGGTTCAATCATCTGATCGTTGAAGTCCACTCCCCCATAAACAAATTATAATCGTAAACACAAGCAGGTTTCTGGACTGGGCCGTTTCTTCTTGGGACTTCCACGTAGGTGTCATTATGAATTGTCGTCAGCATGTGGACGCTTCGTCTGTCCCTCCACTTGACAGCCAATAGCTCCTGGTTCCGCAAAGATGACGTCACCCCTCGTCGTAGCCTTTCATTGAAGAGTTTTTGCGGGAAGCCCTTTCTATTGGCTCTTACTGTACCACATGCTGGGGTGTCTCTCCGGGGAAGACTGCAGAAGAGGGGCAAGCTAGTATAAAAATTATCCACATAAAGATGGTATCCCTTTCCAATGAGTGGATAGACAAGCTCCCAGACCACTCTTCTGCTGGCTCCAATGCACTCTGGGCATTTAGGGGGATGCAGTTGGGAGTCCTTCCCTTTGTACACCAGGAAGGCGTAGATGTACCCCGTGGCTCGGTCGCAAAGTTTGTACATTTTTACCCCATATCAGGCCCTTTTGCTGGGGATAAATTGTTTGATGCTCAGCCTGCCTGAGACTTTTTCAAGGGACTCATCCACGGAAATATTCTGTTCGGGGTATATAACTGGGGAAATTTTTCAGAGAAATAATTTAGGAGTGGCTGAAATTTAAATAGTTTGTTAAAAGCTGGGTCATTTCGGGGAGGGCACTGGGTGTTGTCATTGTAGTGGAGGAACCGCATAATCATAAGGTATCTTGATCTTGGCATAAGGGATGAGAAGAGTGGCATGTGGTGAATGGGTTTGGTAGACCAATAGGAGTACAATTGTTTTTTTTTTTGTGAGTCCCATAGTAAAAGTTAGGCCTGATTTCCTCTACGGTTAGTTCTCCCCACTCATAGGGACGGGCATAACTAGAGCCAGGGTTGCTTACTATGTGCTGCTGTGCATAGAGGTTGCACTGGGCCACAATAGACAATAGTAAGTCTTCGGTGAAAATCAAATGAAAAAAATCAAGCATGGCAAAATCATCGGTGTTTACCTGGACACCTGGTTGGGTGGTGAAAGGGGGGATATTTGCTGCTCCGGAATTAGGGGGAAGCCACAGGGGGTTTTGAAGGGCATAGGGAAGGCTGGCATGGCCCCTATCCCTTTGGGGCTGAGATGACACCCTACTGGTGCCTGGCCTTTGTTGTAGTGGCTCTGCTCTCGAGGTGGATGGCACTGCTCTCGAGGTGGATGGCACTGCTCTCGAGGTGGACAGCACTGCTCGCGAGGTGGATGGCCCTGCGCTGCTGGTAGTAGGCTGCTGCTCTACGCCAGAACGCCTTCTTTTCACGGAACACATTCCTCTTCCGATTCTGTATCAGAACCGCTGCTTATAACAGGTTCATAGGCCAAATCTGAATCAGACTGAAATTCAGACTGCTCTCATCGGTCATGCTTAGACGTTGGTAGGCCTCCTCGCTAGTAAATTTTTTTTTGCCAAACTGGTGGCTGATGAGCTGCAGAGCCCTGTGGTGGCACTGGTGGGCACAGGTGGCACTGGTTGGCACAGGTGGCACTGATGGGTACAGGCGGCACTGGTGGGCACAGGCACTGGAGGGCACTGATGTGGCACTGCAGTGGGCACAGGTGGCACTGATGAGCACAGGTGGCACTGATGGGCACTGTAGTGGCACTGGTGTGGCTCTGGTGGCACTGATTAGCACACAGGTGGCACTGGTGGGCACAGGCGGCACTGGTGGGCACAGATGGCACTGATGTGGCACTGCAGTGGTGCAGGTGGCACTGATGGGCACAGGTGGCACTGATGGGCACAGGTGGCACTGGTGTGCATTGTAGTGGCACTGGTGTAGCTCTGGTGGCACTGATTAGCACACAGGCGGCACTGGTGGGCACAGGCAGCACTGGTGGGCACAGGTGGCACTGGTGGGCGCAGGTGGCACTGATGTGGCACTGCAGTGGAGCAGATGAGCACTGAGGGGCACAGGTGGCACTGATGGGCACAGGTGGCACTGGTGTGGCACTGGTGTGGCACTGGTGTGCACTGTAGTGGCACTGGTGTGGCTCTGGTGGCACTGATGTGGCTCTGGTGGCACTGGTGTGGCACAGAGGTGGCACTGGTATGGCACAGAGGTGGCACAGGTGGCCCAGGTGGTACAGATAACAGATGGCACAGATGGCACTGTTGTGGCACTATTGTGACACTATTGTAGCACTATTGGACACTGTTGGGCACTGCTGGGCACTGCTAGAATAAAAAAACTCACAGTATGGCACTCGATTTGCTCTCCTCTCCTCTCACGCTGCATCGGTGTAAGGAGAGGAGAGCGGTGAACTTGTAATGACCCCGTTTGACAGTCTTTGTTGACATTTTTAATCGCTTATTCATTGGACAGAGCAATCACGTGGTAAAGGGCCACTGTCATTGGCCCTATACCGCGATCCGTGTAGCGCCGGGTCCCGTAAACCCGGCGAGCACGGAGGTTCCCGTGTGCACGCCCCAGCGGGCGCGTGGGAACGATTCTCCGGGAGGACGTCACTGTACGCCCTCCCAGAGTTAACAAACCACCCTGTAGCCATCATTTGGCTATGGCCGGGTTATTTAGTGGTTAAAAAAACGCCCTCTGCTTTACTGACACCGTCCTCAGCCCCACTGACACCATCCCCTGCCCTACTCTAACACAATCCATGTTTTAATACATTTTAAAATGTTTATTTACATTTATGTATAAGAGTGTGTGTGTGTGTATGTGTGTAAATATATGTGCATTCATGTGTGTTTGCGCTTTGGCGTGCACACCCTAATGCAATAGGCTGCCCACATCTATGAGTAGGATCAATAGCTACATCTTCTGTGCCTGTGCATACAACATAGCCAACAAAGTTTACTGAAGAGCAAGCAAACTTCCATTCATCCAGGCACTCTTTCCACGAAAAGCGTCAAGTTTTGTAAGATGTCAAAAGATTTGTGGTCTTTACATTTTATGCTTCCATCCAACTGTGTTTGTATATAGCATTATGTACCAGTGCAAGATTAATTTATTTTACCTATGTATATTTTTTATATGACAGCTCTCTTTTAGCTTTACCTTTTTTGAAATTATATTATGGATAATCAGGGAATGTTTAAATTTTGTTTGTTCCATAAATATTATTTTTATTATTCATTATTTATGTATTATTTTTCGTGAAACGCCTCGTATAAAGTCCCAACGACCATTGTTCTTTTTTGTATGTTATACAACAGGGATGGAGGCTTGTCACGGTGGTTGTGCCTGGGCACATGTTTCTTGTGTGTATATATATATATATATATATATATATATATATATATATATATATATATATATATATATATATATATATATATAAATACAGTGCAGTTAGTGTAGAATATATATACAGTTCAGTCAGGGCACAGTATATAATAAAGTCTAATAAGGAAAAAGGAACAACCGCGATAAAACTTATGTTCGGTTAATTAAATTAAATATACACCCTAAACCAGCAGCATGAAGTAGGATACACACAAGGAATAACTCAGAATAGGGAAGCTGTGCTACAAAAGTTTTGATCGCTCAATCAAATCAAAAGATACAAAATATAAAAGATGTAAAAAAAGTCCATATTGAATCACTTAAATTCTTGATGTCACCACAGTGTAATCCAACACAGACAAGAGAGTGCCCAACCATCGTAATGTAAAGCTGCTTACCAGATGGCAAGCATAAAGGGCAGGTGGCTATAACCCAGCCGCGGCCTTTAGCTTGCAGATGTCAGCACCGGTATCTGCAGACTGGATCATCCAGATCGCGCTCTCTCTCCCACTATGGAGTCTGTCTTAACTCAGGTGGATGCCCCGGAAGAAAGAAGACTGACCATAGTGTAATAATGCATAAATATATTTATTAAAATGAAGTATTTCACTTACATATATGATGAACTTGGCATGCGTTAAAAAAGATTCCGGCTGGCACAAACAAACGGAGCCCGTCCTCCCAGTACAATAGTGTGGTGACGTCACTATGTGCCTTCCTCCAGACGCGTTTTGTCATACGTGACGTTATCAATGGGGAACGGGCCATGTAGTGACTCACCGCCATATATACAGAGCCAAGGCTCATTCTGTTTCACGCGCGCACGGATCAAAAAGCGCCATATTGGACATGGGTAATTATCCCATATTAGCAGAAACAAAGGTTTTCACAGCTCCGTCATGTCCGCAGATTTGGGAAAAAAGAATTATTTATGAAAAATATATTGAAAAATATATTTATAATGGGTTAAAAACTGAAATATTTATTTTAAAAACTCATCTAGAAAAACGAATTTTATTTCAACCCGAATGAACCCACCATAGTCGACCAACCTCGGGCCAGTATAATAGAGACCATATTTTCAAAATAATAGGTGCGAACAATAATTGACAGTGTACATAACTACATATTGATTTGAGAAAACAAAAATGGATATAAATGTGTAATATAAATCAATGTCACTATATTAAATTGAATTAAACATATGTGTAATATAAATTGATATATTGTGGATGTATTCAATTAAATTTAAATAAATAGAATAAATTAAATGTAGTGTAAATATATTTTAAGTGATTAAATTAAATATATGTGTGATATAAATTAATATAGTGTAAATATATCTAATTGATTAAATTAAATATAATAGAATATATTAAATGAATAAGAAATATAAAATATATGTGTATCCAGAGTGAATTATATATTGTGACCAATCACATTTTTGAACCACTAAAACTGATTAAATCACTCATATTTCCCCTTCCCCTTCCCTTTTCCTTCCTTACTTTCCCCTTTCCTCCTCTATATTCAAAATTCCTTTACTTTAGGATATAGTAATAATATAAAAGTGGAACCTCCATTTTACCATATGCTGGTGTCTCAGATCGAGTTCACATACAGGCTCATTATGAGTTATCAATAAAGGCATCCACATCAGTATCAATGTATAACCTGTACGGTACATAGGTTTTTAATCTATGAATCCAAGTCTTTTCCAATTTGGCTATCTTCCCCACTAAAGAGCTACCCCTCCAGTGGGGACTAAACTTGTCAATACCCAAGAAAATGGTCTTGGACTGGTCCTTATTATGTGCAAATAAGTAATGTTTCGATACAGAGTGGTTCTTGAAACCCATCTTGATATTGGTAATGTATTCATTGAGACGAACCTGAAGAGGACGTTTTGTTTGGCCTACATATTGCAGGCCACAAGGGCACTGCAACATATATACAACCCCTTCCGTAGGACAAGTGATGAATGGTTTTATCACATATTGTCTCTGTGTGCTAGTGGAGGTAAAGGTTGTGGTCCATCTATGAGGACATGCACTCAACGAACATACTCTGCATCGTCTGCATTGATAGAACATTGCTAACTGTTTAAAAAAACTTAATTTTTTAGTGGGTTGATTTAAAATGTTTGGGGCTATTCTATTTCTTATGGAGGGGGCCCCCCTAAAGACCACATGACGTTTATCGGGTAATACCTTGTTAAGTACCCCATCATTTTTTGCGATATGCCAATGTCTATAGATTAATTGCTTAATGTTGTTATGCTGTAAAGAGTATGTAGTCACAAAAGGGACCCCAGAATAAAAAGCCTCATTCACACGTGGCTCTCTCTCTACCAGTAATTCATCCCTACTGACATCTTTGATAGTTTCCAATGTCTCAAGAAGGGACTCTCTCGAGTATCTTTTTTCCAAGAAATCTATTGGTCAAAACTTCAGCCTGCATCAAAAATTCATTCTGGTCGGAGCAGTTCCTTTTGAGTCTCAGATACTGGCTCTTTGGAACCGATCTTAGCCAGGGACGGTGGTGACAACTGTCTACTGGGATGAATGAATTTCTGTCTGTGCCTTTAAAAAAGCGGACGTAACCAACCTATCTCCTTTGATAGAAATGTTAAGGTCTAAAAAATTAATTTCAATTTGACTCATCTCCTAGATGATAATAAGGACCCGCCCAAGACCATTTTCTTGGGTATTGACAAGTTTAGTCCCCACTGGAGGGGTAGCTCTTTAGTGAGGGAGATATCCAAATTGGAAATGACTTGCATTCATAGATTAAAAACCTATGTACCGTACAGGTTAAACATTGATACTGATGTGAATGCCTTTATTGATAACTCATAATGAGCCTGTATGTGAACTCGATCTGAGACACCAGCATATGGTAAAATGGAGGTTCCACTTTTATATTATTACTATATCCTAAAGTAAAGGAATTTTGAATATAGAGGAGGAAAGGGGAAAGTAAGGAAGGAAAAGGGAAGGGGAAGGGGAAATATGAGTGATTTAATCACTTTAATCCTTAAAATGAATACTCTACCAAGATTACTGTACCTGTTTCAGACCTTGCCAATAGCTATCCCAGAGTCCTTTTTGAAATCACTACGCAGTGCTTTTATTAGATTTATTTGGGCAAAAAAGCATCCCTGTCTATCCTATTATTTACTGGCTATGTTAAAAACCCAGGGGGGTATGGCTTTTCCAGATCTGATAAGATACTATAATAAAGCACACCTTGCCAGGATACTTGCCTGGTGTAGAAACGAGGGTCATAAAATCTGGGTAGAGTTTGAACAATCATGTGCGGAGATTCCACTCCGATGCCAGCAATGGCTACGGCTAAGAACATTGCGAACCTTAAGACACCACCCCCTGATAGGGGCAACATTAAAAGTAATCAAACAGAGTCATCGTTTTTCAAAATTGGATGGGAAAATCACTCGGCCCTATCCAGTTTTGGGAAACCCGTTATTCACCCCTGGCTATACAGACAGTCGTTTTAAACAAACTATGTGACGGGGTAAATTTCGACTAGGTTACTTTTTTGAAGCATCTAGGTTGAAGACCAGGGTGGAAATACAGTCGCTGTTTAGTCTGCCATTGGATCCATGGCGGATGCAACAGCTTTCTCATTTCCTTACTTCTCTTAATAGGGGGGAGAGAGAGATCGGACCGCTTAAACACACCTATGGAAAATTTATGTTTGGTAGAAAAGCCTTCTGTTCATGGGATATCTGAGGTATACAAAATACTAGTAGATCCCTCTGAAGACTTTGTTCCAAGATTCCTTTTGAAATGGGAAAGAGATTTAGATTACATTTTCCAAGGAGCAACGGAGCTATATCTTATACTTTGCCCATTATTCCTCAACAACTAGTAGATACCAAGAGCTATACTATAAAAATTCTTACAAGGTGGTACAAAGTTCCATCACTATTACAAAAAATGTATCCGGAGAGGACGAACACTTGCTGGCGGTGTGGAGAGTCGAGGGCAATATGCTCCATATCTTTTGGTCATGTCGGAAGTTAGTGGATTTCTGGTCTAGAGTGCGAGACACCATAGGACAGTTAACAGATAATGACTTGGGGTCTGACCCAGCAAGATATCTTCTTCACCTCTCTGACTTTTCAAAACATAAATATTGGAACTCGCTGATCGCTCATCTTTTGAATGCGGCAAAGGCCTGTATCCCGGCTGTCTGGAGACAGGAGTCACCCCCTTCGATCTCACTAAAAAAAATAGCAGATATATATACCATGGAAAAAGGTACTGTAATCATGCAAGGAAAGGAGGAGAAATTTAATAAAAAATGGAAACCATGATCTCTTTTTGTATGTACTAGGGAATATAGCTGTGCGCTTGGGGAGTGGGAGCAGGTGGGGTCTTAGGGGGAAGGAAGAGAGTGAAATAATTTAATTATCCCTGTAGAAAATTCTTTCTCCTTTTTTTTTTCTCTCCCCTCTCCTAATCGTTTTCCCTGGTAAATAGTATTTGTCTATAAGTGAGAGGTGGGGAGGGGGGAGAGAAGAGAGAGAGAAAAGAAGAGAGAAAAGAAAAAAGAATTGACATATGAATGATAGAATGGATATACTAGTGAGAGGAGGGAACCATTTTTTCTTCCATTCTGTGTATCTCTTTTGTTTTTGTTTTTGATTTTGTTTTTGTTTTTGTTTTTGATTCTGTATATGAGTCTGTATGTTAGATAATAAGCTACATATATTTATGGAAAATAGAATTACTGTGCATTAAGTTATTGTTTTGTGATACGCAAGCAACAAAATGTCTTTGTTTATACGTTAAAAAAAAATTTCTTGAAAAAATAAAATAAAATGTAGCGGGTACCTACTTTTAGGTAGGTGACCCTTCCTGCTAGCTTTCTATGTCAGGTAAATTTAGACAGCTATTACAGCAGGCCTGTTGTTGTTAATTTCCATTTTTGAGTGACAGGCAGTTTATGTGTTAGTCTCGGCCAATCATTGATTTGCTTGATAATCCCGGGACTCTCATAAAAAAACTGGGTCTTCAGGTTTTAGGAGTTTGAGTCCAGTCCTGCTCTGAGGAGCGAGAGAGCCAGCCTGGGGAAGGTGGAGGTTTTTCCCCTCCGGGGAGCCAACGGGGCTTCACCTTAGCGAGATGGGTGGAGAACCGGTCCTCATGGAGGAACAGATGACATCTTACAGCATGTAGTCGCTGATGTCGCTGGCCGCCCCTGCGGGGAGGGGAGCGGGCCACAAAGGAGAAGAGGAACTAAGAATCATTGCGGGAGAAGTGGAGACAAGCTGAAGGAAACTTTGTGATCGATCGCTTAGGAGCGACACACACAGACTATTGATCAAGTGAGTGAAAAGCCCCGGGAGGGGTACTGTCCAGAGGCTGAGGGATGTTGTTACGCAAGTCAGCAAGACAGGTGGTTGTGGCCTGTGACTTTGGGTTCAGCATTGCCCCGGGATTCCAATCAGTCAAGCGGGAGAGGTCATTCAGAGTGACAAATGAATCATCCAGTTTTGAATCACTGTCACCCACAATGTTATGAGTCTTTGCCAGTGAAATAAAGGAAAGATCACAAATCAACCCAAGAGCATCTCAAAGAAAGTCCTTCTCCCATCCCAGTTTATGATGATGAATAAAGCATTAAGAAAAAGCATTAAGGACTGTGACTTTTAAAACTATGGGCTGCGAGGGTTAGGTAGTAAACGTGAATTATGGATATAACAAATATTTAGCCGCTCCTTTCGGGGGTAACGCGCTGCAAAAATATAGAATTTAAAAAAAGAAAAAGCATTTGTATTCCGTGGTTCACACTTTACAGACACAGCTGGTAGTTTTTGCCTAACTGGAGGTAAAATTACAGCACAGCCAGTGGTTTTAGACAGAGATAGTAGGTATAAATCCTGCTCATCTTCTCTTCTATCTACTAGAGTGACCTAGTTCAAGGTTGCATTAGCTTTTTGTGCCTCCTATAGTCTATGGGTGCTCACAGAGATATCCTTTAAGATGGCAATCTCTGTTCCTAGATCTACATGCTCACAACTTTTCATAACAACAGTGACATGGTAGTGCTTTAATTTTCCGATCCAAGATAATCTTAGCAGTGCCTCCAAATGTAGCTCTCTTGTTTAACACTTTGGAAGTTTCTCTTTCCAGGCCACTAAACAACATGCACTCATGTATTAACTGAAGGCTGTGAGTCTGCAAGGTAGGATTATGGGACCCTAAGAAAGTTTCTCTGGAAGTGCCTCTACTCAACTAGGCCTTGTGTAATGCATGTGGGACCTATAATTAAGAATACAATGTTCCTAGACTTAGCTCACAATTGTTGTACCTCTTGCAATAATGGTAGACCAAAGTTCTTGAGTGTAATTTTAAACAGAATGGAAGCAGGGAGGGCTGAATACCAAACAGTAGTGCAATCTCCTTACAACTAGCCCAGATTTCAACTGCACACAGCAGACAGGTGTAGCATCCATCACAATGGAGGTTCTTTTAACAGAACCAGATAGACCTTGAACTGTAGACAAGTGGAGGTTCAGGTGTTACTCCATTGGCTACAGCAATATCTCCTTAAGCTACTGGAATATCTTGAGTAAGGAAGTAGGTCAGTGGAGGTTTATGTAGTGCTCCGAAAATACCAGTGAAATCCTTGTAGTAGCCAGATCAGCATGGGTAAAGTCCATTCTTAGATAGTTCAGTAGCATCCAGTAGTATATGAAGGCCAAGAGGGCCAGCGCTCACAGGCCTGGTCCAGGGCCCAACACTTCAACCCTTGTTGAAGCTAGGCCCAGTGCACTGACAACAAACTCATCAGCGGTTGGCTAACCAACAAACATCAAGGCCAACTATAATGTAACCCTATCTGGCAGATGACACCTCATAGAAAGCCATTGAGCACACCCTACTGAAGAAATCAGTGCACTAAAGCAACAGCAAAAAATAAGTGCAGATTTTAAGCCATCCTGCATTTGCCCTCTACAAGTGTTCCCAGTCAACTTTGACCAAAATTAAATTGTTAAATTTGAGTCACATTTTTCTAAAATGCGTGTCTACAGTTTTATTTGAATGGAGAATATTTTCTGTTCCATTTGAAATCTATATGTAAATTGAAATGAAAATGAAGGGTAACTAGTTAACACAGCTGGATGGTTGTTCAAGTTGGGTCACCAGTGAGAATAAAAGGCTCTGTGTTTGATTTCAAACTGATCCTTCAGTCGAACTACTTACGATCACTGTGGGCAGCACAATGGCTAAATGGTTAGCGCATCCACTTAGCAGCACTAGAGTTATTTGTTTGAATCCCAACCACAGCACTATCTGCACTGAGTTTGCATGTTCTCCCTGTGCCTGCATTGGTTTCCTCCCACACGCCAAAGACATGTTGGTAGGTTAATTGCCTCCTGTCTAAATGTCCCTAGGATATGTATGAATGTGATTTAGGGACCTTAGATTGCAAGCTCTTTGAGGGCAGGGACTGATGTGAATGTATAATAAATATGTAAAATTGACAGTGCTATAAAACCTGGAATAAATAAATAAATCTTTGGCTCATGCAGTACTTGGTGTATCCTCTGTCAGGGTCATGATTAAGCCTCCTCAAATCCTGTCAGTTTATAGAACTTTAGTCTGTGCAACGTGACAGCAGAATACAGTGGTGGCCAGTCCTTAATATATTGGAGGGGTGGCAAACTAACACAAAACCACCACCCCGCGCGGGCGACGGCCGGGAATTTGGTGAACACACACCGCCCCCCCCCCAGAGACGGAAATGAACGCAACGATCAAACCCCTCCCATGGGAGATGGGCGGTAATGCGGCAATTGACACACCTCTCCCCCAAGCAGGAAACAGATGGAACGGCTGCGATCAGGGCATTACCTTTGGAGTCAGAGGGAATGAAGAGCCGGGCCGTTGATTCTCCTCCCGGGCAAATAGGAAGTGTGTCCTGAGACACAATTGGCCAGGGAGTGCTAGGACTCCCTGGCCAATTGGGTCACAGGAACTGCTTCCTGATTGGCCGGGAAGAGAATCAGCATGACAATAGCAAATTAAATTTCGCTATTGTCACACAAGTGGGTGGGCTCGGGGCGCAGTGCTCTGCACCCACACTTTTTTGAAGCAAATTAGAGCCTCAGGCTCTAATCATGTGCTTAAAAAAAAAAAACCCTTTGAAATCCATGTGTCCAGTACCCTGCATGTAGATTATGGGGCCATGCACTGGTAGAATAGCAGGGCATAATGCTATGAATATATCATAAGGATTGATTCAAGGACAGAAACAGATACTTGCAAAGTTGCAGACACCACAAGATGCTGCCAATTCAGCACTGTTGCTCACTTATTTCAAGCCTGGTCAGGTTTAAAAGATGTTACCCATGTCAGGGTATGGTGAATCAATTCTTCCAATGCTTGCTTGCTATATGCCATGTTGCACAAGGATTTTTAATTCGGCAACCATGTGGCAAACATGTGGTATGCGATATGCTATTACTGTATATGCCATGTTCTAGAGAGTTTTGTGAGTATTTTCACAGATACAATAATAATTCAGTGCATACTCAGCAGGGCCCATACACTAGCAAAGATGCATGGATATGGGTTTATATAATTTAACCATATTAGCTACATACTAAGGATGTTCCAAAATAGACCCTGTAATTTCTATACTTGTACATATCTTGAGGTATGATCTAACACACTGAGGCATCATTACAAAGACAGAAAATATCATGGTTAAGTACACTGTGAGCTTATTTAATTGTGTCTCTGGGTTAGAATTGTATGTTAGTACTACAGTATGCTTTCATTAAATACATTTTGTACTGGTAACTATAGACTTCCACCCCTGGACACTTCTTTCAGTGAGTTCCTCTGTTTTTTTTGGTATCTCTATTTTGTTGTATACTTGGTGGATACCTATAAATCATATTCTTGGCATCACAGCTAAAGACCTCTCTTATTTACCACCTTTAATGATAAATAGCATAAACTTCTTTTTATAGCCTTGGTACCTTTGCTAGTAAACAGTGTTGATATGCAGTATGATTTAGTTGCTTTTTCTGGCTCTTTAGTTCACCGCTGGGACATGTGGTATTACAACTGAGAATCTCTGCAATCTCTTCACCCATCTGCTTTAAAATATTCTTTTTAAATATTTAAATTTGAGTTTAGAGGGGTCAAAACTATTTTTCATTGTTTCATTTTCAATCAAATCTGACTGTCAGCCATTGATACAGTAGTTCATTGGGAAACCTCAGTAAAGGGATTATGCAAGCTGCACCACATGCTCCTCTGAATGTAAAGACCAAATAGTATGTAAACAACCCACTGTGGATTGTTAATTATGTTGAACAAATTTATATTTCTATATTTATTTTGTCATAAGTACTGTTAAAGCGGAGTTAGACCCAAAAGTGGAACTTCAGCTTTAAGGACTCCTATCCTCTTGACTTGCCACATTTGGTATGTAATTTTTTTGGGGGGAGCGGGTACCTAGTTCTGACAGGTACTCAGGTCCCACTTCCACTCTCGCCTCCTAGGCGACTCTAGCAGAAGTTTTCCTCTTTCCCTCCCTCTCTGCAATTTTCTGAGACGAGTCACAGGTCCCAGAAGATTGCCTGGCCATTCATGATGAGCAGCGTGACTCACGCATGCGCAGTACACACCTGGCTATGAAGCTGCAATCTGTGCCCACACTAGTGATGCCAGCCCTGGGGAAAGGCGGGGGAGAGAACCGAGGCTTCAGGCAGCTGCATTGCTGGATAGTGGGACAGGTGAATGCGTGTTTATTAAAAGTCAGCAGCTACACTCTTTGTAGCTGCTGACTTTTAATTAACACAGAAACGGCTGAAATTCCTCTTTTCAGCAAAATGATCATACAAGCAGTAATATACTTGTATGAAGTTTGCTGTATGAATGCAAGATAATCTCAATAAATTAGTAAAGGGGAATGTAACAAGCATAAAAAACAAAATATAACAGGCAGTGAAACTATTGTAATACAGGGCTTCCTAGAGGAATTCCCACATACTGTAGGCTTCTTGGTTGCAGCACAACACAAGATAACAATATCTAAGAAAACTGCATAAGTAGAAAACACAAACAGCACAGCACAGTTCAGTCTCTATCAAACATAATTAATTTTGGTTCTCTGAGGGAGGCACACCTATCTCACAAAAAATCTGGCTGTGGCTGGCAGTTCAGATGGTTGACCACAGAGATCTCCAGACAGGCTGCACATAATGGAGGTAGAAGGAGACTCTGGTCTGGAGATCCACATATTAGCGAAGTCCCAGGGACTGGAGGAGGCTGAAGATATGAGCCAGCCCATTAGAAAGGCAAGATTCTGGGATCAGCAAGCACAGTGCCCACCACATTTCCTGGGGCTTAAAATGAAGCTGCATGCTCTTGTTCTCTAATCCAGTGGCACACACACCAGTAACAGTGAAAGAGGACCCTCTGATTGGTAACAGATAATGTGCCCAGTCACAGCTTTCCCATCAGGTTTGGTTTCTCTGGAGTACCTGGGGCAGGAAACAATGTAATTTATATCTTCTGGGCATGTCCATGAGTTCTGGGGATTGTGGGAGACCACTTGATTGAGAACCGGGAAGGAATTAAAGGGGCTGCGCCCACTGCTGAACTAGGTGTATAAAGAGGGACTTCATTACATTATTATTGATGCTGAGGCTATGGGGTGACCATTACCAGAGGAAAATTTAACATATATTAAAAAACTGCTTAATATTTATTTGGACTAAAGCAGGGATCTACTAACTTTCCAAACAAAGGTCTAGTTTACTGTCTTTCAGACTTTAGAGGGGGATTGGGAGTATAAAATGTCCTGGCGTCAGTGTGAGTATACAATGCTGTATTTTTGTTATTAGAGAAGTAGTGTCCCATCAATTGTGTCAGTAGGATGAATAGCATCTCATCATTGATGTTAGTGAGAGGAATACTGCCCTAATGTTGGTGTTAGTGTGGAGAATAATGCCCCATCATTGGTGTCAGTGGGAGGAATAGTGCCCCATCTTTCATGTCAATTGGAGGAATAGTGTCCCATCATTGGTGTCAGTGGGAGGAATAGTGCCCCATAATTGATTTCAGTGAGAGGAATAGTGCCCCATAATTGATGTCAGTGGAAGGAATAGCTCCACGTTGTTGGTGTCAGTGGAAGGAATAATGCCCCATCATTGGTGTTAGTGAGAGGAATAGTGTCAGTGGTCGTTGGTGTCAGTGGGAGAAATTATGCCCCCGTGTTAATGTCAGTGGGAGGAAAAGTGTCCCAAGACCCGGATTAAGGCAATCAAAGTGCCGCATCTGGCCCTCGGGCCACAGTATGAAGACCACTGGAATCCTTTAGGATGTCCAGTCACTGGACCTTTTGGAAGGCAACTGAAATTCATTGCTTACTCATATCTTTGGGCATTGCATCTTGTATGCCAATTGAAAGAGCTTTCTCTACCCAACTGTACATATTGATCGGTGATTTCTGCATATAGTAAATAATCAGCATCCACATCTTCCTGGATTTCCTTTCTTTCTTCATGGTTGAAATGGTGTGGTTTTGTTCTAGTATTAATATATCACATTTGGATGATTCCCATGTATTAACATCGACTTTTATTTGCCAATCTCTGCAAAGTTATTGTTCCTATTTGGCTATTCATAAATGCTTGTCTGATATTTCCTTTTTTTAGGAAATTGTATGTAGCTTCTACCTTTGATTAGTTATTTTGCTGTCTGTCAGGTCCTTAAAGTGATTGTAAAGTCTCGTTTTTTTTTTTTTTTGTTAAAAATAATAAACATGTTATACTTACTTGCTCTGTGCAGTGGATTTGCACAGAGCAGCCTGAAACCTCTACTTCCCTCTTCAGCTCTCCTGGCCCCTCCCTCCTGGCGAGTGCCCCCACAGCAAGCTGCTTGCTATAGGGTCACCCGAGCCAAGCTGCAGCTCAATGTATCTATTCAGACATGGAGCTGCGGCTCCTTTTCTCTCCCCATTGGCTGACTGACTTTGAATGATAACTGTTGCTGTTGGACGTGTGCCCGGAGCCGATGTGAGTGTTGGTCATCACGCCCGCCGGGCACTCGCAATCGAGAACCGGGATCTGTGTGTGTAAACACACAAATCCCGGTTCTCTCAGGGGAGGGGAGACAGATCGTGTGTTCATAGTAAGTATGAACATCGATCTCTCTCCTCCCCTAGTCAGTCCCATCCCTCCACAGTTAGAACACACCTAGGGAACACAGTTAACCCCTTGATCGCCCCCTAGTGTTAACCCTTCCCTGCCAGTGACATTTATACAGTAATCAGTGCATTTTTATAGCACTGATCACTGTATAATTGTCAATGGTCCCAAAAATGTGTCAAAAGTGTCCAATTTGTCCGCCACAATATTGCAGTCCCGATAAAAAAATCGCAGGTCACCGACATTACTAGTAAAAAAAATAATAATAATAAAAATGCCATAAATCTATCCCCTATTTTGTAGACACAACTTTTGTGAAAACCAATCAATATACACTTATTGCAATTTTTTTACCAAAAATATGTAGAAGAATACATACTGGCCTAAACTGAGGAAAAAATGTATTTCTTTGAAAAAAAAATGTGGAATATTTATTATAGTAAAAGATATTGTGTTTTTTTCAAAATTGTCGCTCTTCTTTTGTTTATAGCGCAAAAAAAAAACCCCAGAGGTGATCAAATATCACCAAAAGAAAGCTCTATTTGTGGGAACAAAAGGACGTCAATTTTGTTTCAATGTCTGCTGATTCATGTTGCCTTGTTTCCTTTATTGTTTGGTGGATTTGATTAATGTCACAGAATAGTTTGTAACTCTTCTTTCCAAGTTTGTTTTCTTCAGTGCCTTGCAATAGTTTGAATTGGTTTCATGTCATTTTCATTGGGAATCTGACCTTTACAAATTGTATATTTGCCCTCATTTGTCATTTTACTAATTCAAAAACAATTTCTAACAGGCGTTAGGAAGATTATTTGGATTATAGGACATTCTTTTTTTTCTGGGCTCACAAGAACTCTGAGAAACAGATTTTAGATGAAAATGTATCACCTGATGTTGATGCCTTTCAAGTAATTTAGCTGGGTATAAGGGGATTATCCTGAGAACTTTTATTGCCTCGTGTTTATAATGCTGTTGATTTGTGGCCATTCCATGTGCCATTGTTTTGCTCTTGAGCGGCAATGATGTTAGCCATTTCCATACTTTGTTGCTCATTTTCAGGGTGCAACATGATTTTTGTCGAACACTAATGCTGGCCATACACTATACGAAAAATCGGCCGAACCCATTTTCGAAAAACGAACATTCGGCCGTGAGAGCATGTAATGACTGATAAATCGTTCAGTGGACATAAATGAATCCATTTTTTGTTTGTTTTTTTACATATACATAGTACAAACAGTTCAGACGGGAAACACATTAACCTTTCAATTTAATGTTCGTTGGTCAGAAAATTTCCAAACTTGTCCTTCGTTTTTTCGGCCCAAAAGCGTCACAACGATTTCCGATTTTGTGTCCATCAACTGCCCAAAAAACGAACTAACTGGCCAAATGAACGAATTTCGGCTGATTATTCGTATAGTGTATGGCCAGCATTTACATTAGCTGTTCCCTTCTGCTGTCTTGTTTTTCAGAGATAGTACCTCCTGTGTTGTGGTATAATTACCTATCTTTACATTTGGCAGAAAAGAATAGAAAACGCGTAAAAAGAGCAATGCAGAGGTACATTTAGAGGCTGCCTTCTTGGGATATATAAAAGAGACATGGCTCCTTTGTCTGATGTTGGTATAGACATTTTTTAATGTCAACTTTCAAACGATGATTTAGATGGCTGCGGATAGGGCCAGGCTTTAAAAAAAGCCTGATTTGTGGTGAATGTTGCTCGCTATTAGGGATGAGCCGAACACCCCCCGGTTCATTTCGCGGCAGAACATGCAAACAGACCAAAAATTTGTGCGAACACGCGAACCCTGTTAAAGTCTATGGGACTCGAACGTGAAAAATCAAAAGTGTTAATTTCAGTGGCGTAACTAGAACCTTCAGGGCCCCGGTGCAAGAAACCATGGAGGGCCCCCCTGACCTCCAGCCAGGGCCCTTCCACTGATTGTGGGGGCAGCAGGACCTGGATAGGAGGGGGAAAAAATCCCCTTCATTTTCCTCCTGCAGCGACTTAATTCCTATCAGAGGGAGAGGAGGAGAAGCAGACTTTTAGTGGCTGCAGGAGAAAAATTGGGGATTTTTTCCTCTAAATGCCCCCCCCATCCAGGTGTTCTAGGGCAACATGTGCGCTATTGCAATTGTTACCCCTGTAGTTACGCCCCTGGGATGAGTGGCAGCAGTGGTGGTTGGGGAGGGATAGGATCAGTGGCATTGGTGGTGGGGGATGGGATGAGTGGCAGTGGTGAGGGAGAGATGGGATGAGTGGCAATGGTGGGGGGAATAGGATCAGTGGTAGAGGTGGTGGTTGGGTGGGGATGGGATCAGTAGTAGCGGTGGTGGGGGGGTGGGATGAGTGGCAGCGGTGAGGGGGGATGGGAATCAGTGGCAAGGGTTGTGGTTGGGGGTAAGATCAGTGGTGGGGGGGTGGGATCAGTGACAAGGGTGATGGTTGGAGGGGGAAGGGATGAGTGTCAGTAGTGGTGGTGTGGGGGGTATCAGTGGCAGTAGTGGTGGTGTGGGGGCATCAGTGGCAGTAGTGGTGGTGTGGGGGGTATCAGTGGCAGCAGTAGTGGTGTGGGGGGTATCAGTGGTAGTAGTGGTGGTGTGGGGGGTTATCAGTGGCAGTAGTGGTATTGTGGGGGGTATCAGTGGCAGTAGTGGTGGTGTGGGGGGTATCAGTGGCAGAATGGTGTATCAGGTGGTGTGGGGGGTTATCGGTGGCAGTAGTGGTGGTGTGGGGGGTTATCAGTGGTAGTAGTGGTATTGTGGGGGGTATCAGTGGCAGTAGTGGTGGTGTGGGGGGTATCAGTGGCAGTAGTGGTGGTGTGGGGGGTATCCGTGGCAGTAGTGGTGGTGTGGGGGGTATCCGTGGCAGTAGTGGTGGTGTGGGTGTTATGGGTGGCAGTAGTGGTGGTGTGGGGGTATCGGTGGCAGGAGTGGTGGTGTGGGGGGGTATTGGTGGCAGTAGTGGTGGTGTGGGGGGTATTGCTGGCAGTAGTGGTGGTGTGGGGGGTATCGGTGGCAGTAGTGGTGGTGTGGGGGGTATCAGTGGCAGTAGTGGTGGTGTGGGGGTATCAGTGGCAGCAGTGGTGTGGGGGGATCAGTGGTAGTGTTGATATTGAGGGATGGTGCCACTCACTTGCAGATCACTTGGTTCCCCCTCCTTGCTCCGTCTTACTTGGGCGAGCAGAGAGGATGGGCGGGGCCTTGAG
This sequence comes from Aquarana catesbeiana, assembly GCF_042186555.1. Taxonomy (NCBI): domain Eukaryota; kingdom Metazoa; phylum Chordata; class Amphibia; order Anura; family Ranidae; genus Aquarana; species Aquarana catesbeiana. The sequence continues at coordinate 539,308,554 of NC_133327.1, forward strand.
TGAAGGCGGAGCCATAGAAGATGGGCGGACTGGGCGGGGACTGTGCCCGTGAGTGCAGGTGTGACAGAGAAGATGGGCGGGGACTGTAAGTGAAGACGGAGCCATAGAAGATGGGCGGAGTGGGCGGGGATAGAGACGATGGGCGGGGACTGTGCGGGCGGAGGGGATGGGCGAAGCAGCCGTGAGTGAGGGAGTAGAGGATGGGCAGGGAGGATGGGCGGAGCAGCAGGAGAGGATGGATGGGACAACCGGGACTCCACGTGAATTACTATCTCCTGGGCGGCAGCGGGCCCCCCACAGTGGCAGAACTCAAGGGCCCAATCGCAAATGCGACTGGTGCGACCCTGATAATTCTGCCACTGGTTAATTTTAAAGGCTAATATGCAAGTTATTGTCATAAAAAGTGTTTGGGGACCCGGGTCGTGCCCCAGGGGACATGTATCAATGCAAAAAAAGTGTTAAAAATGGCCGTTTTTTTCGGGAGCAATGATTTTAATAATGCTTAAAGTGAAACAATAAAAATGAACTATTCCTTTAAATATTGTGCCTGGGGGGTGACTATAGTATGCCTGTAAAGTGGCGCAGTTTTTCCATGTTTAGAACAATACCACAGCAAAATTAAATTTCTAAAGGGAAAAAAGTAATTTAAAACTGCTGAAATGTAATGTTGCCCCCCCAGCTCATTACTGGGCCCTTTAGGTCTGGAATGGATATTAAGGGGAACCCCGCACCCAAACAAAAAAAAAAGGCGTGGGGCCCCCAGGCCCTATATACTCTGAACAGCAGTATACAGGCGGTCCCCGGGTTAAAACAAGATAGGGACTGTAGGTTTGTTCTTAAGTTGAATCTGTTTGTAATTTGAAACAGGTACATTTTTTAAGTGTAGCTCCAGCCCAAAACTCTATTTTTAAACTTTTTGGATAATATAGGGCAGGGTTATCACCCCTGTAACATTTTTTTTTGCTGTCTGTGCTCCTGTTCAGAAGATTTCACCTCACTTTCTGTTCCAATGACAATTGGATTTTGAAAATTTGGGGTTATTAGGGAAATAAGGATTGGTGATAAAGCATCAGTGGAGACACCTTTTTCCATATTAACTCTTACAGGAGAGAATTTCCCTTCCTAGGGGTAGATTTCCTCTCACTTCCTGTTGTCTCCTTCCGTTTCTAAGTAGGAGTCATTTGTAAGTCGGATGTTTGAAAATAGGGGACCGCCTGTATATACTATACGGCCTGCCCTATACACTCTGTGGAAAATTGGGTCTTAGGTGTTTGTGGTACCAGAACACTGTAAGCCCTCAGAGTTACTCTTGGTGGGTGCTGGAATGGGCCCTGCTGTGAACTATTATATCAAGAATTGTAATGAAATGCCCCTGTTAAACAGGGGCAGAAACATTGGGCCTTAGGCGGTGGTGGTGGTGGCACAACACTGTAAAGCGTCACAGATACATTTTTTGAGCGCAGGAACAGGCCCTGCTGTGAAACATTAGATCAAAAATTGTAATTACGCGCCCCTGTTAAACAGGGGCAGGAAAAATTGGGCTTTAGGCAGTGGTGGTGGTGCCACAACACTGCAACCCCTCACAAATACTCTTGTTGAGCGCAGGAACGAGATCTGCTGTTAAATATTTGATCAAAAATTGTAATTACGCACCCCTGTTAAACATGGGCAGAAAAATTGGGCCTTAGGTAGTGGTGGTGCCCTGAATCGAGAATATTCTTAGAAGCTGTCATCTTGAAAATTGAGGAGGAATAGGATAGTCACTCAGCATAATAGGATAGTCACTCAGCATATGCAGTTTTCAAGGGATCCCACATCCATAGAAAAATCAGCATCAGGTGCTTGGTAGCTGATGATGCAACACTGATTCATTTTTATGAATGTGAGCCGATCAACAGAGTCTGTGGACAGGCGCACTCTGTGATCAGTTACAAAGCCTCCAGCAGCACTGAATGCATGTTCAGAAAGAACGCTGGATGCAGGACAGGCCAGTAGCTCAGTTGCATATTGAGCAAGCTCTGGCCAGTGGTCCATCCTCAAGACCCAGTAACCCAGTGGATGTTTTGGTGGAAAGGTCTCCAAGTCTGGTCTTGCCCCTAGATATTCCTGCACCATGGAATTCAGACTCTGGCTATGGTTGCTGGAACCGATCAGACCTGGGCGCTGAGGACTGAAAAATTGCCTGAAGGCATCGGTCAGCCGGCCACCTTCTCCACCGATATTTCTGTGACTGAACGAAGCCTCAGCAACACGTTGTCCAGCACCAGGAAATTTTAACCTCCCAGGCTCTGGAAACGCATTGCAGAAACCTTTCTGCAAGGCCTCCCGAAGATGTTTCATCCTCTCCTCCCTCTGCGAAGGCTGGATAAGTTCTGCAACCTTACCCTTGTAACGTGGATCAAGAAGGGTTGCCAGCCAGTAATGATCCCTCTCCTTGATACCACAAATCCTAGGGTCCTTTCGCAGGCTTTGCAGGATCAGGGAGGCCATGCAGCGTAGGTTTGCAGAGGCACTTGATCCTGAGTCCTCTGGGTCACTAAGGATTACATGATCCTCAACCACCTCCTCCCAGCCAAGTACAATTTCATAGGCTTCTGGGGACTGAAAACGATCCCTTGAAGACTGCCGCTGATGCTGAGTGTTATCCTCCACCTCCATGCTGACACAATCCTCCTCCTCATCCTCTTCTTCTTCCCGTGTGATCGGCGGGACCGCAGGAATACTAGTATCTGGATAAAGGGGGCCTTGAGAGGTAAGGAAGTCCTCCTCTTCCTCCCGCTGTTCTGCCTCAAGTGTCCTGTCCATAATTCCATGAAGCGTGTGCTCCAACAGGAAGACAAGAGGGACAGTATCACTGATGCATGCACTGTCACTGGTCACCATCCTCGTGGTCTCCTTAAATGGTGACAGGACAGTGCATGTATCCTTGATCAGTAGCCACTTGTGTGGCGAAAAAAAGCCAAGCTCCCCTGACCCTGTCCGGGTGCCATACTCACACTCATTGATGGCTCTCTGCTGTGTGTGCAGCCACTGCAGCATTGCCAACGTTGAGTTCCAACTGGTGGGCATGTCTCAAATGAGGCGGTTCTTGGGCAGGTTGCATTCTCTTTGAATGTCAGCCAGCTGAGCACTGGCATTATATGACTGGCGGAAATGACCACAGACTTTCCTGGCCTGCCTCAGGAGATCCTGTAAGCCCAGGTACCTGCTAAAGAACTGCTGCACCACCAAATTCAGGACAATGGGCCAAACAGGGAACATGGGTCAAGTGTCCCTGTCAGAGGGCAGAGAGGAGGTTGGTGCCATTGTCGCATACAACCATTCCTGGCTGAAGCTGGCGTGGCGTCAACCACCTCTGAGCCTGCCCCTGAAGAGCTGACAGAATCTCTGCCCCAGTATGGCTCCTGTCCCCTAAGCAGACCAACTCAAGCACCGCATGGCATCTTTTTGCCTGAATGCTTGCATAGCCTCTTGAACGCCTACGGAGCACCGCTGGTTCAGAGCAGAAATCTGCAGAGGAAGAGGCCATAGAGGAAGAAGAAGAGGAGGGGGTGGAGGAGAGAGCTGTGGCAGAATCACCACTAACATTTTGGAGGCGTGGTGGCGGAACAAGCTCCAACAATACTGAACCCTGGACTGCATCCTTCCCAGCTGCCAGCAAAGTTACTCAGTGCGCCGTGAAAGAAAGGTAACGTCCCTGTCCATGCCTGCTGGACCATGAGTCAGCAGTAATATGCACCTTACTGCTGCCCGCCCTGTCCAACGAGGCGAAGACATTGCCTTCCACATGCGGATAGACAGCCGGAATGGCCTTCCGTGAAAAGAAATGGCGTTTGGGAACCTGCCACTGAGGTACCGCACATTCCACAAATTCACGAAAGGGGGCAGAGTCTACCAGCTGAAAAGGCAGCAGTTGCAGTGCTTGTAATTTGTCTGCACTGAGGGGGTGTCTGCACTGAGGGGAGGTCTGTAATAGGGGGTGTCTGTACTGCTGGGGGGTGTCTATACTGATGGGAGGGTCTGCACTTGGGTGGGGGGTCTGTACTGAGGAGGGGGTGTCTGTACTGCTGGGGGGTCCTGCACTGAGGGGGGTGTTTGCACTGAGGGGGGGTCTGTAATAGGGGGGTGTCTACTTTGTTGCTCGAAATTAATATAAGCTGTTGCCTGGGTACTGTGCTACATGAGTGTGGTAATCTGTTGTTCAATGGCATTAGTTCATTTTTTTTGTGGGGGGGGGCTGTTTGAGGGGGGGCCCATACAACATTTTGCTATGGGGCCCTGTGATTTCTAATTATGTCCCAGTACTGTATGTATTATGTACACCACCAGGAAAGTACTAGCAACTGCACTAGGGGTGCACGGTACTGTGTACACCAACAGAAGTGTAATAACAACTATGGATGTACTGTATTGACCACCAGAAAAGTATGAGCAACTGCACTATGGGTGCACAGCACTGTATACTGAGCACTGTATACTGTGTACACCGCCCGAAGTATATTAGAAACAGAAATTAGAAATTAGAAACAGTACACCAGGAACGGCCTGCAGTTAGATATAGCTAAACTGGATACAGTGGATATATATATATATATATATATATATATATATATATATATATATATATATATATACACACACGAGAGAACCCACTCTAACCCAACCACTGACAAAAGCTCTAAACACTATCTCCAAAGGCCACAAAGCATCTAAGGCATTTCTCTTAGCTTACATCACAGTGATACCGAAACCAAACAAGGACCCTACCGATTGCACAAATTACAGACCCATCTCCCTTCTAAATTTAGACTTAAAACTCCTAGCAAAAATTAGAGCCAACAGAATTAGACCCCTACTTGACAGACTAATCGGACCAGAACAGGCAGGATTTATGCCAAACCGTGAAGCAAAAGACAACACAACGAAAACACTCAATTTAATTCATAGCCTCCGACAAGGCGACATTGAAGGCCTCCTGCTGTCAACCGATGCAGAGAAGGCCTTTGATAGGGTCTCCTGGGATTATATGTTTGACACCTGTAATCATATTGGGTTTGGTAACAATATGATGACATGGATAAAATCTCTATACATTAACCCAAGTGCAAAAATAAAAATTAATGAAACCTATTCTGACTCGATAGAAATCCGAAACGGTACGGTGCTATTGAACCCTTAACTTACAACAATCAATACACGGATTCAACATAGATAACAGAGAATACAAAATAGCAACATATGACGATCTACTTTTTTACATTACCCAACCCCATATATCTATCGAAAATATAAAAAAACTTTTCTCGATTTCAAATACCTATCAAATTTTAAAATTAATCATAAAAAGTGTGAAGCTCTTTTTTTTTATTGTTTAATATAAAATTGTGAATTTGTAGGTATATCCAGGGGTTTATGGCTTTTGTGCCTAGTTGGTGTTGTACGTCGGTAAGTGATTTTAATTTATTGTCTTTTAGGCAAGGTTATACTAGAAGAGGTTCATTAGTATTGACTCTGTAAAGGTTTTTGTTGTCATGTCCAGGTGGGATGTCGGGGTTATTTGCTAATGAGGATAAGGGACTGGGTGTAGAGGAGAGTTTATGTTTGGCTGCAATTTTGTGGAATATTTTCAAAGTTGTGTATATCAAGGGATGTCCTTTAATGTAGAGAGGATATTGACCAGGATCAGTCTAAGGTATTGTATGGCAAGTTTTGAGTAGGATTTTTTCAAGGAAAACCCAATCCTTGTATTGATTGTGGCAATGCCAATCTATTCTGGATGGATGGGTCGCATAATAGTACTTCCTAAATTTAGAAAGGCTTATTCCTCCTTTTTTTTGGGGGCGTTGTAAAAGACTATTTTGTACCCTTGGTCGTTTTTTGGCCCATAGGAACTGTCCTTGAATTGAGGTTAGTCTTTTAAAGAAAGACTACTGTAGGTCTATGGGTAATGTGTGGAATAGGTATAAAAGTCTTGGCAAAACCATCATTTTTAGTATGGTAGCCCTGCCAAACCAAGAGAACTGCTTGGTATTCCAATTTTTAAGATCTGTTTCAATCTTTTTGAATAATGGTTGACAGTTATATTCATAGAGGGTTTCTAGTTTACGGGTAAGGTGGATGCCCAGATATTTTAGAGATGTGTTTTCCCATTTGAAGGGCAATTTTTCCATGTGAGTGGTTCTGTCTTTTTAGATAGATGTAATACCCACACTACTTTGTATTTTACTACCTCTATATTTTTCTATACTTACAATAAACTTTATTGTGAAAAAAAAAAAAAAAAATATATATATATATATATATACACGAGAGTTGTATATATATATATATATATATATATATATATATATATATATATATATATATATATATATATATATATATATATATATATATATATATATATATATATATATATATATATATATATATATATATACATACAGTTTAGCTATATCTCACTGCAGGGCGTTCCTGGTGTACTGTTTCTAATATACTTCTGGCAGGCAGGTTATTCAGTTAGCTGCAGTGTATATATATATATATATATATATATATATATATATATATATATATATATATGTATACAGTGGGGATGGAAAGTATTCAGACCCCCTTAAATTTTTCACTCTTTGTCATATCGCAGCCATTTGCTAAAATCATTTAAGTTCATTTTTTTCCTCATTAATGTACACACAGCACCCCATATTGACATAAAAACACAGAATTGTTGACATTTTTGCAGATTTATTAAAAAAGAAAAACTGAAATATCACATGGTCCTAAGTATTCAGACCATTTGCTCAATATTTAGTATAAGGGTGCTTCTACTAAATACTGAGCAAAGGGTCTGAATACTTAGGACCATGTGATATTTCAGTTTTTCTTTTTTAATAAATCTGCAAAAATGTCAACTATTCTGTGTTTACTTTCCATCCCCACTGTATGTATATATATATATATATATATATATATATATATATATATATATATATTAAATACACTGCAGCTAACTTAACTGAATAACCTGCCTGCTTGAAGTATATTAGAAACAGTACACCAGGAACGGCCTGCAGTGAGATATAGCTAAACTGTATGCAATGGATATATATATATATATATATATGAGACTATCTGTCTATCTATCTATCTATCTATCTATATATAAAGTACACTGCAGCTAACTGAATCACCTGCCTGCCTGAAGTATATTAGAAACAGTACACCAGGAATGGACTGCAGTCAGATCTAGCTAAACTGGATACAGTGGATAAATATATAGATAGATAGATAGATAGATAGATAGATAGATAGATAGATAGATAGATAGATAGATAGATAGATAGATAGATAGATATATTAAATACAATTAAATACAATCTGCCTGCCTGCTCAATCTAAATTACACTCTCTCTCCGTCCACGCCAAGGACACACTACACAAGGCCGACGTGCAGACGGCCTCATATAGTCTGGGGCGTGGACTTAGTCCCCCTGAGCCATGATTGGCCAAAGGCACCCTGCCTTTGGCCAATTATGGCTCTCTTAGCTGAGGTCACTGTGATTGGCCAAAGCAAGCAGGTCATGGTGCATGTTCTGGCCAATCATCATACAGAAATTCACTGCTCTCCCGCAGTGCATTATGGGCCATTACGCATCGCTCGAATTTGGTGCGAACAGCCCATAATGTTCGTTTTTTGCCGAACGAATGAACAGCCACAGTTCGAGTCGAACTCATGTTCGACCCGAACAGAAAGCTCATCCCTACTCACTATATGAGTAGACAGGTGATTATGGGCTGGATTTGTCTGTTGGTATTTGGGGTTTGCGCCTAAATGATTGAGCCCTAGATGTTGATTTATTTACCTTTTGTTGATGGACATGAGCTACTAGGTAGAACGAATAATAATAGTAGGTAAGAGCACTGCACAATAATAACCCCCAGATCTGCACAATGATAACCCTCAGCATTGAACAATACTATTTTACAGTACTGCACAATAATATCCCCCAACACTGATGTTCAGTTGTTTTACTTAACCACTTCCCGCCCAGCGCCTATAACAGAATGACGGTCAGGAAGTGGTTTAGTTATCCTGACTGGGCGTCATATGATGTCCAGCAGGATAAGCCACAATCGCACACCTGCGGGGGATGCACAGTGAGGCATTTGGCACCTATGTGTGCCCATCAGTGCTGCCCACGGGTACCCATCAGTGCCCATCAGTGCCGCCTCATCAGTGCTGTATATCAGTGCCACCTATCAGTGACCATCAGTGCTGCTTATTAGTGCCGCCTATCAGTATCTATCAGTGGTGCATATAAATGCCATCTATCAGTGCCGCCCATCAGTGCCGCCTATATGTGCCCTTCAGTGTCACCTATTAGTGCCACTTATGAGTGCCCATCAGTGCCACCTATCAGTGGCCATCAGTGCCGCCTATGAGTGCCCATCAGTGCTGCTTATTAGTGCTACCTATCAGTGCCTATCAGTGCTGCATATAAATGCCATCTATCAGTGCCGCCCATCAGTGTCATCTATATGTGCCCTCCAGTGTCACCTATCAATGCCACTTATGAGTGCCCGTCAGTGCCACCTATCAGTGGCCATCAGTGCCGCCTATGAGTGCCCATCAGTGCTTATCAGTGCCACCTATGCGTGCCCATCAGTGCCACCAGTCAGTGCCACTCAGTGCTGAATATCAGTGCCACCTATCAGTCCTGCATATAACTGCAACCTCATCAGTGCTACCTCATCATTGCCAATCAGTACTGCCTTATCAGTGACGCCAGTGCAGCCTCATCCGTTCCCATCCGTGAAGGAGAAAACATACTTATTTACAACGTTTTGTAACAGAAACAAAGAAAAAAAATGTAAAAAATTTTCAATCTTTTTTTATTTGTAGAGCAAAAAATAAACACTCCAGTGGTGATCAAATACCACCAAAAGAAAGCTCTATTTGTGGGGAAAAAAATGATAAAAATTTGGTTTGGGTACAGCGTCGCAGGACCGCGCAATTGGCATGAGTGGCAGCAAAGAGGTGGTCTTTAATGCCCACACACCAAACTTATTGGGTTGATTTACTAAAACTGGAGAGTGCAAAATGTGGTGCAGCTGTGCATAGTAGCCAATCAGCTTTTAACTTTAGCTTGTTCAATTAAGCTTTGACAAAAAAAACCTGGAAGCTGATTGGTTTCTATGCAGAGCTGCACCAGATTCTGCACTCTCCAGTTTTAGTAAATCAACCCCTTTGTGTCCATGGCAGCTGAGGTTTGTGTGTTGAGAGCGTGCTCCCAGCACAGTGACTGAGCTGTCACACACAGCTCCTGGTCTCTGTTTATGATCGGAAGCTGGCAGGATGGGCTCCTTATCATTTGTCACAGTGACAGCCAATCGCAGTAATAATGGGATCAGGACATCCATCCTGCCCCCTGGTGTAAAGACCCAGTTAAAGGGCTGTCGTAGCGGGTAGGATGGGAATAACAACCCAGGATCTCCTGTTGTTTCTGCTATCAAATGGACAAAGAGATTGTGGCCATAACCCATTATGAATAGTTTTAGAAGAAACATACATCTGTTAAAAACTTGTAGTATCCCTGACAAATATTCATTTCTTCCAATTGTGCAGAAACCATAGACCTATTTCTTCAAAAACTATTTATAATGGCTATTTTACATGCATTCCCACAGTCCATTTATCATTCTGTTACACATAGTGATTTGTTTCATTCAGAAGTGCTGTGGCATTCTGGCAACACTAGTGTAACAACAATAATTCATTGGTCTAAAGAATAAGTACACAGGGAGGCAGACTAGTAAACCAGCCATCCAAGCAGTCAGGACTCAGGAGGCATTCCATCCTTAGCACCAGATTCTAAAAGCAACCACACCTAAGAGAGTTCAAGGGCATATCACGCTGTTGAAGATGGACAGCCATGAGGTTCTAGCAGCCAGAACTATAGACTGAGTGCAAGAAGCCACAGCCATTGGATTACTCTGGGCACCAACCACACAGTTAAGGCCTTGACTCCCCTTTGCTAAGCCTACATTTGGATCTTAGCTAGATTTGTAAGAAAACTTTAATGCAGACCAGGGTGCAACTACAGATCATGGGGCACCATAGCAACATATTGGTATGTCCCCTCCCCCCCACTACCTTTGTCTGTAGCACCTGCCCATGTCTGTCAGCACTGTTGCTAGTGTGATAAGAACATCCATCTCCAGTATTAGTGTCAGTGTGATAACAACACCTCCCCCAGCCAGCATTGGTGTCAGTGTGATAAGCAATGCTGTATCCTGGCCTAGGCCGACAAGGCCCAGGCCTAGGGCAGCACTTTGCAGGGGGGCAGCACGGAGAGAGTCCCTACCGTCTTGCGTTACACTGTTAGCGCAAGTCTTATGGGGCGGACTGGGCTGAGAGGCAAATTAGTCCAAGTGTGTGTGTGTGTGTGTGTGTGTGTGTGTGTGTGTGTGGGGGGGGGTTGCCACACTAATTTTGACTGTCCTATCATCCTGGACCACAAACCTTCCTCACTGTGCTATATGTTTTCTGCTGCACCATTGGCATGGTTATATCTTCTTATGCCGCGTACACACGATCGGAAATTCGGCCAGCAAAAGACAAATGAGAGCTTTTGGTCGAAAAATGCAACCGTGTGTATGCTCCATCGGACTTTTACTGGCAGAATTCCCACCAGCAAAAGATTGAGAGCAGGTTCTTAATTTTTCGGTCAGAAAAAGTTCCTATCCGAAAATGCGATTGTCTGTACAAATTACGACGTGCAAAATTCCTATACATGCTCAGAAACAATTTGACGCATGCTTGGAAGCATTGAACTTCATTTTCTCGGCTCGTCGTAGTGTTGTACGTCACCGTGTTCTTGACGGTCGAAAGTTCAGAGAACTTTTGTGTGACCGTGTATATGCAAGGCAAGCTTGTGCGTAATTCCGTCGGAAAAACCATCCAAGTTTTTTCCGATGGAAAATCCGCTTGTGTGTACGCGGCATAAGTCCTCTCCATAAAATTATCAGAAATTTGTGCTTAAAGTAGAACTATAGGCTACACTTTTTTTTTTCATTTTGGATAGAAAAAGGGAGGGTTATAGCCCCTGTCAGTTTATTTTTTACCATCCCTGTCCCATTGCAGGGATTTCCCTTCACTTCCTGCCCCATAGCCAAACAGGAAGTGAGAGGAAATCTATGCAAATTAAGGGGAATCCATTGCCCCCCAAGCCCCCCCCCCCCCAGAACTAGTGTCCCCACTCGAAAATTTCAGGGCGGGTCTTAAACAGCAAGGGCTGTGGCCTTGACAGGAAGGTCTGGGCCATATTTAAATTAGTGGGTGCATGAGTTTAGTCAGGCCTAGGGCAGCACAAAACCTAAATACACTACTGGTGATAAGAACAACCCCCTGCTCCCAGCCAGTATTGGGGTCGGTGTAAAAAGAACACCCCACTCTCAGCCAGCATTGATGTCAGTAGCAAGGAAAGAGAGAGCATTTTTGCAGAGCAGGCAAGGACCAGCAAACCTGTAAAGACATTCCTTCCCTCCGAATCCTGACTGGGCCACCCTCTTTTGCTGGGCCCCATAGTGGCTGCATGAGATGCTATGGTTCTGCCAGTTGCAGTTGTTGACTGGGTGGGGGCTCTTGGTGTGCAAGGCAGTGGCGGCCCATGCATTGTGGGCGCACGGGCGCCGCCCTCCTTATTCATGTGCCCGGCCCCTTTCAGGACGCTGACACATTAATTACTAAGGCAGGGAAAGGGGGGTTGTGTATTTTGAAGCATGTGATTAGAGCCAGAGGCTCTAATAGGCTTTAAAATAGGGTGGGCTCGGGGTGCAGAGCACTGCGTCCCGATCCCACCCTGTTGTGTGGCATAGCGAATGAATTTTTGCTATTTTCACACCAACGTTCCTCCCTGCCAATCAGCAGGCAGCTCATTGAGACCTGTCTCCCGACTGGTCAAAGCATTAGGCGATCCTATTGGATGCCTAACGCTTTGGTGGAAGAGGAGACACGGTAGAGGAAGCCTGAGGACGAGCCGAGCGGACACAGGACCCGCAGCAGCCACTTCCCACTGAGGAGGAGAGCCGCTGAGCAAGAGAGCCACCGAGCCGCTGAGGAAGAGATCTGCCGAGCCGCAAAGGAAGGGAGTCGCCGCTTCCCACCGAGGGGGAGAGCCCCGTCACTCCAGGAGAGGAGTGGTAAGTGCCGCTGCACCGGCCACGGGGGGGGGGGATTAGTGGAGTGACAGTTGAGCCTGGCATTAGATGGGCACATGTGGCTGCATATACTGGGCAGAAGTGGCGACATATGATTGGCACAAGTGGCTGCATTTGATGGGCACAAGTGGCTGCATATACTGGGCAGAAGTGGCTGCATATAATGGCCACAAGTGGCTGCATTTGATTGGCACAAGTGGCTGCATATGATGGACACAAGTGGCTGCATATGATGGGCACAAGTGGCTGCATATGCTGGGCACAAGTGGCTGCATATGCTGGGCACAAGTGGCTGCATTTGATGGGCACAGTGGCTGTGTTTGATGAACACAATGGCTGCATTTGATGGGCACAATGGCTGCATTTGATGGGCACAAGTGGCTGTATATACTGGGCAGAAGTGGCTGCATTTGATTGGCACAAGTGGCTGCATATGATGGGCACAAGTGGCTGCATATGCTGGGCACAAGTGGCTGCATTTGATGGGCACAAGTGGCTGCATTTGATGGGCACATATGGCTGCATATGATGGGCACAAGTGGCTGCATTTAATTGGCACCTGTGCCTGCATATGATGGGAACAAGTGGCTGCATTTGATGGGCACAAGTGGTTGCATATGATGGGGCACAAGTGGCTGCATATGATGGGCACAGTGGCTGCGTTTGATGAGCACAATGGCTGCATTTGATGGGCACAATGGCTGCATTTGATGGGCATAATGGCTGCATTTGATGGGCACAGTGAGCCTGCAATTGATGGGGGGGGGGGGGGGGTTCAGCCGCCACTGGTGCAAGGAGAATTCTGAGGGCACTTTAACACTCCCAAGCACCCTTCAATCCATCCATTTTGCCCTAATGCTGCCACTGTTTGTCAGTCATTCCACTCAGTCTCATCATGCATATGTTGTATTGAGGTTATTCCCAGCCACCCACCAGAGCTCTGCTGTCTATCCAGAAGTTGATATCTACAAATCCTCCCCTTCTCTGTCTGGTCAGTAACTTGATGTTCAGCTATTATCAGGGAAAGACTTGCAGAGTGTACCTAGAACATCTAGGCTAGATTTTAAATCAAATTGTACAAGTCAATAAAAAAAAACTAAAAAAAAACTGTTATGTTCTGTAAACAAACTACCACTAGTCAACATTAATAAGATTTATGGAATAAGTACTATACTTGAGAAAAGAAAACATTGCACAGGACATATACTCTATCATTTAATTGTTAAAGATATTCTCTTCAGAGTAGTCTTTTGATGAATGATGAGAATAACAGGATTTTGTGATTTTCAGATGTATAAATCAAGCTATGGCTTTATAGAATACAAAGAGGAGTTTATTTACTGAAGAAAATTGCACTTTTTGATGCTTGCAAACATCACACAGAGGCAGTGCAGAATTTTTTTTTCTTTCTGTATTACTTATTCTCTGGTCCCTAATCCTTGACTAACTACTCTGTTTAGTGTATATCAGACTGCTTTGTCAGACAAGACCAGTACAGTACAACACATTAAAACTAATAAAAATAACAGGTGCCAAATTAATAATATAAAATCAGTCTGCTGTTGGTGACTGCAGTACTTGGACGGGGACAGATCCCAAGTCGTTTGCAGCTTTACTGGCCAGGAGCATTTTTAGACTCAGCAATGGAGTTTCAAGTCTCTCTGATTTGGTCACCCCCCCCTTTCATTCTCACTTTTTTTATAGAAGTGTTCCAAATCACATGACCCTGGCTGACCAGTTTTTTTCCAAAGTATAACCTACAATATGCTTGAAATGCATGCAAGGGATTACTAAAAATGTTGACCACCACTGGAAAAATGTTGCCGAACATTTAAGTGTAGACCAACAAGAATCTGCAAAAATTCCACTGCAATAAATATATGTAAATATCCTGTAGTCAACCCCTATGCTGTATATCTGGCAGCCAGACATCAGGTAAAGGAAATATCAAGTATTTTCCAGTCTGGTACAACTATTTAACAACGCTGTTTTTGATCACCTACATCCTGTTTCATATGAAACAATTTTGTAATACAAATTCCTGGAAATGTAACAACAGATACTGAATGCACACTACACATACAATTTCTATTTACAAGTAAAAGATGTATAAGTTCTCCATTGGACGCTATGTGATTGAATAAGTATTCCCTACTGTGTAAATTGAATATTAATGACAAGTCTGATAATTTTACACATTTGTCTTGATCTGCTCTTTATAATGCATATGGCACCTGACAATTATTGTGTGCAGCTGCCTGGGGATGTTCTGAGAGTAAAAATGTGTGTGCCTATTAAGCCAAATTTGTTGAATTCTTTAAACAATGTACATGCATGGACTAATATTGCATTCACTCATAACTATGCTGCATTTTACAATTGACTAAGATATGTATTCCTGAGAAGCTGTATTCAGACAATGTCAAAGATTTTTCAGGCTGCACATTCCTCTGGCTATTGAAGCAGCCCATCATTGTAAAGTGTTAATTGACTGCCAGAGGAAATGGGCAAACTTTGACACTACCCGGAAAGTGTTAAAGCTTTTCTTAGAATGGGTTGGCTTTTGGGCAGATTGGAAGTAATTAAACTTGCTGCAGGTACATGCAAGCACCTCCAGGTGCCATCTAAGATTCCAAGAAGGGACTCATACACTGGATTACCAAAAGTATTGGGATGCCTGCCTTGACACGCACATGAACTTTAGTGGCATCCCAGTCTTAGTCCGTAGGGTTCAATATTGAGTTGGCCCACCCTTTGCAGCTTTAACAGCTTCAACTCTTCAGGGAAGGCTATCCACAAGGTTTAGGAGTGTGTCCATGGAAATATTTGACCATTCTTCCAGAGCTTCATTTGAGAGGTCAAGCACTGATGTGGATGAGAAGGCCTGGTTAGCAGTCTCCACTCTAGTTCATCCCAAAGGTGTTCTATCAGCTTAAGGTCAGGAATCTGTGCAGGCCAGTCAAGTTCCTCCACCCCAAACTCGCTCATCTATGTCTTTATGGACCTTGCACTGGTCCAAATCATTTGGTGGAGGGGGCAGTGCCGGGACAAGGTCATTTGGTGCCCAGGGCGAAGATGGCAAACTGCGCCCCCCCCCCCAAACACACACACACACAATATTTTCGAGCCCGCAGCACAGCATTGGAGCTCATTGTGGCAGTCAGTAATTGCTTAACCTGCTGTCCTCTAGCCTGCAGAGGCAGTATTAGGGCTAGAGGATAGCAGGTTAGGCAGTTCCTAATGGCTCAGTACCTCGGATCAGTAAAGGATAATGGCCGACAGGCCCTCTTACCAGACCCAGGGAAACTGCCGCAGTGATCCTTCCAGATAGATGTTTGCTCACTCTGTGTTGCCCAGGGGCGACTCTGGTCAGTAGTGTAGCATGTCTGTACCCTGGTAGTGGCTCAGTGTGGCTCTCTCTGGTGGTTCTGGTTAGCAGCATGACTCTCTCTGGTGGTTCTGGTTAGCAGCGTGGCTCTGGTTAGCAGCGTGGCTCTCTGGTGGCGCTGGTTAGCAGCGTGACTCTCTCTGGTGGCGCTGGTTAGCAGCGTGCCTCTCTCTGGTGGTGCTGGTTGGCAGCGTGCCTCTCTCTGGTGGCGCTGGTTGGCAGCATGGCTCTCTCTGGTGGCGCTGGTTGGCAGCGTGGCTCTCTCTGGTGGCGCTGGTTGGCAGCGTGGCTCTCTCTGGTGGCGCTGGTTAGCAGCGTGGCTCACTCTGGTTAGCAGCATGGCTCTCTGTTTGGCTTCCCTAGGTACACTCCTTTCTCTCTGTTTCTGTCTTTTGGAGCAGTTAAAGTATAGCACTCATTCCCTCAGCTTGTTTCTGGGTTCCGGGCTCTCTCTCTCTTTTTTTCTCCCAGCAGATTGCATGCTGGGAGCTGTAGTCTTTTCCCTGTGGAGAGCAATGGGTCGCTGTGATTGGCCCTGTGTTGTGGCCAATGGGATGGGGAAAAGAGCGGCAGGAAGCTGGGCGGCGAACCTAATGAGAGAGCTGCTATCTCTCCTCCCGCACTGCTGACACGAGAAAGGGGGGGTGAGTGGGGGAAACATTCTGACATCCCGTAGCTCGCCTCTCCCCTGTCACGCCGCCACAATCAGAGCTTCACTGATGGGGGGTGGAGGGAGGGGGGCTTGACAGCACCCACTAAAACTGCCAGCTTTCTTTATGGCGTCACCCAGGTGCGGTCGCCCCCACCCCCATCCCCATAGCAACGCCACTCCACACCACTGCTCCCATCCCGCCTCCAGCCAGCCTCTCAGTGTGTGACGCTGGGCAGGGAATACCAAGTGCCTGTCAGGGGGAGTATCTCTCCTGACAGGTGAGTAAATAAGTGAAGCGCTGATCTGTTCTAGGCTTGTGCCGGGTGCAGGAGCGCACTCGGCACATATTTACAGGTGTAGGTATTAGCGGCTGGTGTGTCCAGACAATTTTAGAAGCACACAGCCAGCACTTCACATGCGCCCCCTTTCCTCCAGTAAATAGTTCCGCCCAGGGCATCCGCCCCTTCCGCCCCCCCTTGTACCGGCCCTGGGAGGGGGGATTATGGTGTGGGGTTGTTTTTCAGGGGTTGGTTTTTGATCTCTTTAAAAGTAATAAATACATTAAAGTGTAATACTGCCTGTACTTCTCTGATGCTGGGTTAAGGTTAATGTCATGAAATCTTTTTTTTCCTTTTGTCGTAGAAGAGGTAGTAGTGGTTAACCATATATAGCCCTGTACACTGCATGACAGCTTTGAAAGCCACCCACACAATGCAGCTGTCACCTGTCCCTAGCCCCCAGTGACCACAAAAGCAGCCATACAGGAAGAGGGAGAAAGAGGACACTGGAGGAAGCCACAGCCACCAAGAGCCTTGCCCACCACCCAGGTTACAGAGAACACTTTGTTGACTTCAGGCCAGCCTGGGAGAAGAAGAATCCACCCATGGAGAGGGTAGAGGTTTGTAAAAGCCTTTTGGAACTGGGTGTAGTTCCCAGGAGACAGCCCCTATTAAGAGGAGAACTGTATGGCACTACAAGTACACAGTGTGCTGCTGAAAGAAGGGAAGTAGAAGCAAGAGCTCAGGGCAATTTCACATTGGGAAGTGAGAAGAGCAATCTGTAGCGCAACTGAGTCAAAGACACTGCTTGTTGACACACTTGTCAGAGTGGGACTGTGCTGTTTCATTGGCCCAGAGACCACTGCCATCCAAGAGATCCAGTGAGCTGAAGGAGAAGGGTATAAGTGGTGGGAGAAAACTTTGTTACATCATACAGAGTTGCAGCCAGAGCAATGATAGGAGAGGAGGCTTCAAAACAGAGTACATAGTGGTGAGAGGCTGCTGGCCACAACCTCATTATCCTCCTCTTAAAGAGATAGTTCCACCCTAACTTTGGACTTTGGGGACTTACAGCCTTTAAAATGGGATTTACCGCTCAAATGTGGGTCTCTGGGCTCTATCATTTAGTACCACACTGGTCAATGGGAGGGGTTTTGGAAAGAATCTAGGACCTTTCAGCTTCTGGGTGGGCATTACCTGGAACCCTCCTAGATTTAGGATTCTGGTACCTGGAGGGAAGTGGGTCCAGTTGCTTAGTCTTCACATTGTTTGCTGTATTGTAGAATTCATTATGTTACTGTTTTTTGTTGTTGCCTCATTGGGTGTATTCATTTAGCCTTCACTTAGCCTTGGTGTGTAGGAATGTGTGGCCTCGTCCAAAGAATAATTGTCTTCCAGAATCAGGGGAGTCATACATCAACGGCTACTTTGGGGGTAAGTGCTACACCTTTAGAGTATCAGCTACATATAGAGTGTTCTATTTATTTAACTGACTCACACACTTTTTTAACATTGGTTCTAATTTTGCCAAAGGGCCAACACTAGGGAAAAAATTGAATAACCTAAAATTGGAGATGTACTCCTTGGTGTTGTCTATGTAGTGTCTGTGTGCACAGGTTTTTGGTCCCCGAGGTGGAGTCGGCCCATCCTGGTGATAATTAGGACATCTTGGTTTTAATGAGCTGATATTTACAGTATGTATATACATCAGTATATCATTATATAGCATACCCATACCGCTAAAGAAGACATTGTTCAACACGCATCAAATGTGCCCTGGCTTCGGGACTTATACAAAAACATCAAGTGTAAAGCAGTTTATGCACAATCCCTTTTGGGTTTCATTTGGATAAAATGTACAGTAAATAAAAATTGTTATGATGTATAAGGGTGCATCAGCCACCATGTGGTTTTAATATATTTATACAAAAATATGATACATGGTGTACAATTGTTGCCTAAAAAGTGCCAATGGAGATGGCATACACATTTTGTTGTATATAGAGATGTTGGCTGAACAATTTTGTTAGTTCTACTTATCTCCAATCAACCTTTCTTTACTTGTGCCATTCTCTCTGTCCTCCATTTAATTTTTCTAATCTAATAATTGTAATGTTCCCCTTTCATCTGCACTAGCAATTTCTGTACTCTGTGTCCTCCTAAATTTCTGCAACTGATGACCTGTATGTGCCCACTGATAGTGGCTATACTTTCTGAATTTCGTCTATCACTGGCAAACTTTGCTCCTCACTGCTGCAAACATCACCCCAAACAATGCCCTATCTTCTGCTTGAAATAACCTTCTCTTCTACCAATGCAACTTTTGTAACGTAACACTGCAAATACCACCATACCTATTTATAATTTTTTCCTCCACCATTGCTGTAAGCCACTGCATTTTTCAACAGGAAACAGGCCCAAGAACAGAACCACCCCCATATTTTCAGATGTATTTTTCTTGTCTGTGAAAACTTTGTGGTGTCCTAGGCCTAATGACACCATAACAACAGCACATCATCATGACTTTGCAGCATATTTTGAAACTAAACACTTTCTAACCAGTTTCAAACAAAGCAATATTTTAGCTATACACTTTCCTACAGTAGTTATTCTAGTGATTTTTTTTTTTACGCAATAGCCAAAATATTGGATGGTTGTCAGACGTTGTAAAAAATGTATGCTGTGAGAACATTCAATTGCAAATCCCATCTGGATAGAAAACAATTCATTATATCCTGGAATAGAGAAGATTTCGTGGAATCCATAGGGACAGAGCTTCCCTTACACATCCTTTGAGAAAAAGTTTACAAAATGAAAATAAAACACTGACATTAAACGCTAAACAAGAACAGATTATTGATGTAGTAAAGACCTTTAGCTCACATACAGTACATACTGTATAGCTGCAAAATATTTGAACACTTTGCCAATACATTACATTCTTTACCCATATCAATTTAACCACTTCAGCCCTGGAAGGATTTACCCACTTCCTGACCAGAACACTTTTTACAATTTGGCACTGTGTCACTTTAACTGCTAATTGCGCGGTTATGCAATGCTGTACCCAAACAAAATTTGCGTCCTTTTCTTCCTACAAATAGAGCTTTCTTTTGATGGTATTTGATCACCTCTGCGGTTTTTATTTTTTGCGCTATAAACGGAAAAAGACTGAAAATTTTGAAAAAAAATGATATTTTCTACTTTTTTGTTATAAAAAAAATCCAATAAACTCAATTTTAGTCATACATTTAGGCCAAAATGTTTTCGGCCACATGTCTTTGGTAAGAAAAATGTCAATAAGCATATATTTATTGGTTTGCGCAAAAGTTATAGCGTCTACAAACTAGGGTACATATTTTGGAATTTACACAGCTTTTAGTTTATGACTGCCTATGTCATTTCTTGAGTTGTTAAAATGGCAGGGCAGTACAAACCCCCCGCAAATGACCCCATTTTGGAAAGTAGACACCCCAAGGAAATTGCTGAGAGGCATGTTGAGCACATTGAATATTAATTTTTTTTGTCCCAAGTGATTGAATAATGACAAAAAAAACAATTTACAAAAAGTTGTCACTAAATGATATATTGCTCACACAGGCCATGGGCATGTGTGGAATTGCACCCAAAAATACATTTAGCTACTTCTCCCGAGTACGGGGATACCACATGTGTGGGACTTTTTGGGAGCCTAGCCGCGTACAGGGCCCCGAAAACCAATCACCGCCTTCAGGATTTCTAAGGGCGTAAATTTTTGATTTCACTCTTCACTGCCTATCACAGTTTCGGAGGCAATGGAATGCCCAGGTGGCACAACCCCCCCCCCCAAATTACCCCATTTTGGAAAGTAGCCACCCCAAGCTATTTGCTGAGAGGCATGGTGAGTATTTTGCAGCTCTCATTTGTTTTTGAAAATGAAGAAAGACAAGAATTTTTTTTTTTTTTTCTCTTTTTTCAATTTTCAAAACTTTGTGACAAAAAGTGAGGTCTGCAAAATACTCACTATACCTCTCAGCAAATAGCTTGGGGTGTCTACTTTCCAAAATGGGGTCATTTGGGGGGGGTTGAACTGTCCTGGCATTTTATGCACAACATTTAGAAGCTTATGTCACACATAACCCACTCTTCTAACCACTTGAAGACAAAGCCCTTTCTAAAACTATTTGTTTACATGAAAAAATATTTTTTTGGCAAGAAAATTACTTTGAACCCCCAAACATTATATATTTTTTAAAGCAAAGGCCCTACAGATTAAAATGGTGGGTGTTTCTTTTTTTTCTTTTTTTTTTTTTTAACACAGTATTTGCGCAGCGATTTTTCAAATGCATTTTTTGGGGAAAAAAAACACACTTTTTTAAATTTTAATGCACTAAAACACACTATATTGCCCAAATGTTTGATGGAATAAAAAAGATGATCTTAGGCCGAGTACATGGATACCAAACATGATATGCTTTAAAATTGTACATAAACTTGTAGTGGTGACAAACTACATACATTTTTAAAAGCCTTTAAAAGCCTTTACAGGTTACTTTAGATTTACAGAGGAGGTCTACTGCTAAAATTACTGCCCTCGATCTGACTTTCGCGGTGATACCTCACATGCATGGTGCAATTGCTGTTTAAATTTGACGCCAGACCAACGCTTGCATTCGCTTTTGCGCGAGAGCAGGGGGGGACAGGGGTGCTTTTTTTTTTTTTTTTTATTATTTTTTTTCTTTTTTATCTTATTTTTAAACTGTTCCTTTCATTTTTTTCTATCATTTTGATTGTTATGCCAGGGAATGTAAATATCCCCTATGATAGCAATAGGTAGTGACAGGTACTCTTTTTTAAAAAAATGGGGTCTATTAGACCCTAGATCTCTCCTCTGCCCTCAAAGCATCTGACCACACCAAGATCGGTGTGATAAAATGCTTTCCCAATTTCCCAATGGCGCTGTTTACGTCCGGCGAAATCTAGGTCATGAAATGCTCGTAGCTTCCGGTTTCTTAGGCCATAGAGATGATTGGAGCCATTCTGGTCTCTGATCAGCTCCATGGTCAGCTGGCCGAATCACCGGCTGCATTCTCAAGTTCCCTGTTGGGACAGGAGAGCCAGAGAAAAACATGGAAGACGGTGGGATGGGGGGGGGACATTCCCTCCCACTGCTTGTAAAAGCAGTCTAGAGGCTAATTAGCCGCTAGGATTGCTTTTACATGAAAGCCGACCGCTGGCTGAAAAGAATGATGCCAAGATGATACCTAAACATGCAGGCATCATTCTGGTATAACCACTCAAAGTCGTGAATGGCATACCTGAAAAAAAAAATATGGTTAACAATAAAACACAGTAAACAGTAAAGTATAAAAAATTACATACCTGAAAAGTAAACATGATAAAGCATAATAACAATAAAACATTGCAGAATAGAATACAGTAAAAAAGAGCAGAAAATTAGAGAGAGAATAGAGCGAGAGAGAACAATAAAACGACAACTATTTTTGTTTTTTTTTAATTTATATATATTTTTTTTTTTTACACTTTTTTTTGTAACTTTTGTAACTGTAACCGGTTCTAGGTTTGGGTCTCTCAAAATGCGATGGCATCTTGGGAGACCCTGTGAAAGTGTGCCTAGTCTGTGCAGTGCTGTACCCTACGCTAATAACTAGTGCATGGTAGCGTTCAAAACATTCACCAATGCAAAGACCAGGATTGTCAGGACAGGAGGGACAATAATAGCGGGTGTCAGACGCTGCAGACACGACATCTTTTTTGGGGGGTTCGTTGGGTAGGGGTACTCGGGAGGACATAAAGAAAATGCCTCTCATGCAGCCGACTGCATTTGGTTGGGGATGTGAATGGGGGAAGTACGGATGCTGCAGAAGTGCTGGGTTCCCAATTAGGATTGGTGAATGCAGCAGGAAGGGCATTATGGGCACGACGGGCCTGTGTTTGTCTTCTTCTTGGTGGCAGCAGGACACTACTTGTGCTTGCCACCTCACCAGCTTGAACTGTTGAACTGCTCTTATGGGACTTGCTACGTCACCAAGTGTTACTGCAGTGCTGGTTTGACTATGACCGGGGTGTACTAGGCCGCTGGCGCTTGCCAGTTCACCAAAACGCTACCAAAAAAACTTTTAGCGATCGCAGGGATCAGGCCTGACTCTGCGAATGCTGCAGTTATGCGTTTAGTGTTTTGTAAGTGTCAGTGATCGATCGATACTGCACTTGGGTGGGCTGGGTCGGGCGGAGGGGCAAAACGCAGGTGCTAGCAGGTATCTGGGCTGATCCCGCTAACACTGCGTTTTTGGGAACCCTAAACTGCTGGGGACGCTAGTATAGATCTGATCGGATCAGATATTGATCCGTTCAGATACTATACCACTAAGGGAGGTGTACTGTGCGTGCGTGGGTGTTAGCGCTACTGGCACTAACCTGACGCTGCCTGGGGCTGGTGTTTGCCAATTCACCAAAATGCTACCAAAAAAACTGTTAGCGATCGCAGGGATCAGGCCTGACTCTACGAATGCTGTAGTTATGCACTTAGTGTTTTGTAAGTGTCAGTGATCGAACGATACTGCACTTGGGTGGGCTGGGCTGGGCCGGGCGGAGGGGCAAAACGCAGGTGCTAGCAGGTATCTGGGCTGATCCCGCTAACACTGCGTTTTTGGGAACCCTAAACTGCTGGGGACGCTAGTATAGATCTGATCGGATCAGATATTGATCCGTTCAGATACTATACCACTAAGGGAGGCGTATGGTGTGTGCGTGGGTGTTAGCGCTACTTGCACTAACCTGACGCTGCCTGGGGCGACGCAAACCCTATCTGACCCTAAAACCTAACTTATATCACCGCCGGGCGATCAGGGGGCTAAACCTTTATTAGGTAATAAACGGCGGGTGCCCTGACACTATAAAAAATAAACTAACTAACCAGTGTCACCCGTAACAGTTATACGGTGATCACTGGTGAAAGGGTTAACTAGGGGGCAATCAAGGGGTTAAAACCTTTATTAGGTAGTATATGGGGGTCCCTGTCGCTATAAAACACTGACGGCAAACCTAAATATTTCCCTCCCTAACTAGCGTCACCAGTGACACTAATACAGCGATCAGAAAAATGATCGCTTAGTGACACTGGCGACGGGGGGTGATCAAGGGGTTAAAACTTTATTAGGGGGGGTTAGGGGGTATCCTAGACCTAAAGGGGGCTAACCCCAACTGCCCTACCACACTAACTGTCACAAACTGACACCAATGCAGTAATCAGAAAAAAAAAAAAACTGCTTGGTGTCAGTGTGACGGGGGGGGGGAGGGGTGATTAGGGGGTGATCGGGGGGTAATCGGGGGGTGTAAAGTATGCCTGGCATGTTCTACTGTGTGTGTGTTGGTGTAACTCACTCGGATGTCTTCTCTCCTCGGCGCCGGAAGGGGAAAATACTGAGCCGAGGAGAGATGACATCATTTCCTCTGCCTCTGTGTACTATACAAAGGCAGGGGAAGATTCTCATTGGCTGGGAGCGATCGCGAGGGGGAGGGCACGAATGGATGGCCTCCCCCTCATCTCTGAACGCTCCCAGACAGAAGCTGACCGCCTTGGGCACCGGGGGGATCTGACTGGACCCCCCGCCCGCGGCAAGCAATCACGTACCAGGTGATTTTGCCTGCCCATGCCATTCTGCCGCAGTATATCTGCGTTAGGCGGTCGGCAAGTGGTTAAAATGTCTTACTGTACGTGCATTTTAAAAACGGACTTCTTAAAGTGTATCATGATCTCATACTAAATGGCAGTATGACAGCAGATTTCAACTTATCTGTATAACGCATTTATTATTATTTCAGGTACTTATTTAGTAGACATTTATTATTTTATTATCAATGATTAAGGGTAGCAGCTTTAAAATTTGCATTACGGTTACTTTTGATGATTTCTATTAGGGTACCAATTTTTTAAGACCGAGGACAAGTACTGATACTTTTTTCAAGTACTCACCGATACCGATTACTGATACTTTTTATTTTTGTTGTGACAGTGGCACTAATATACAGCACCGATGGGCACTGATAGGTGGCACTGATGGGCACTGATGAGGTGGCACTGATGGACACTGATGAGGCAGCACTGAAGGGTTTTGATGGGGGTGGCACTGATGAGGAGGCACTAATATGCAGCACTGAGAGGCACTGATAGGTGGCACTGATGAGGCGGCACTAATGGGGTGGCACTGATGTGGAGGCACTAATATGCAGCACTGATGGGCACTGATAGGTGCTCATTGATGGGCACTGATGAGGCATGGACTGTGTCAGTTTTTTTTTCTTACAATTTTTTTTATGCAATTTACGTTTTTTTAGTTATTTTTTATTTTACAATGCTTACTTTTTTTTAGGGGGGGGAGTGGACAGTGTCAGTGGTTTTTTTTTTTATTATTATTTTTACAATTTAACCTTTAAGTATGCATTAATTACAATTCTTTCTTTTTCTTTTTTTTAGCAGCCCTGTTGCTAAAAGTACACCAGTTTTTGTAAGCAGTTAAAGAAGACTGTCCAAATTTGATTGAAGGGTGGGTAAAAAATTAGTAATTTGAAAAACGTTCAGAAGGGGACATCTCCAACTTAGAAATACAATGAACAAAAGTTGTCGAGAACTGTAAAGGCCCTTATCAGTCCACCATTGAAATACCCATAAATTCCATGCCTGGAGGGAAATCGGGATTATGAAATATATGAGCAAGGGGGGTAAAATCTCAAACTAATGATATTTTAGATTTTAACCGATCCCACAACATAAAGGAACGGGGCAACGTCGGCTACAAAATTGGAGGCCTTTCCCTGGGAGGACTCCAGAGTAAGTAGTCGATGGTAAAAGGCCGCATAGTTTACCTCTTTAAATAAACCCAGTCTGGCATTGCCTGTCGTGAATATACTGTGGAAAATTGCCCCAACTGGGCCGCCTTATAATAAAGCCATAATTCAGGGACCCTCAACATCCCCCTGGGACCTTTAGTGCCCCATATAAACTTAAGAATCTTGGATTGAAAGCACGACAGGTCCAACCTGCAAAGTGTAACTGGCAGTGAACAAAAAAAATAAAGAAGCTTAGGTAGTAAGATCATTTTAACCCCATGCATTTGGGGTTAAAATGAGCCATGAAAGGTCGTTTAAAGTCCAACTAATGAGTAGATTCTCCAAGCACCGAAAACAGGTAGGGTAATTATTCACATATAACATTGAGTATGTCACAGAAAGACAAACGTCCAAGTACAGTATAACCTCCTCTTGCCAGAGAAACGACTGTCACAGACACTCGAGTAGGGGATCAAGGACATTTATATTAAGAACCATAGATTTAGTCTCGTTTACCCTGTTCGGAATATATTAGGAAGGGAGGTAAGGAAGGAAGTAACAAAAAGCATTGGGTCGTCTGCAATTTATGTTCTTGAGCACAACTAATGACCCCCCGGATATCTGGGCTATCCCTAATAGCTATGGCCACTGTTTCAATTGCAATAGCAAAGAGAAACAGAGACAGCGGGCAGCACTTGCGGGGGCCTCATGCAGTCCCATTTGGGGTACAATAGGTGCCCCAGCATCTTGACCTTAGCCTGAGGGTGAGAGTACAAGGCGCCAATCATGCAATGGAACTGAGGGCCAAAGAGGCCCCAGGCCTGCAAAACCTGAAATATAATTCCAAGATACAGAATCAAAAGCTTTCTGTAAGTCTAGAGAGAGGAGAAGACCCTGTCGGGGGTCACCACCATCCCAATGAGACTGTAAGAGTGACATAATGTCAATTGCCCTCCTAATTTGATCTGGGCTTTGCCTGCAGGGAATGAAACCCACCTGATCTTTATGGATATATCAACCAATAAAAGAAGATAGACAGGTAGCGAGGACTCTCGTAAAAAACTTAAGATCATTATCGATCAGGTAGATGGGCCGATAATTGCCCACTTCGCCAGAGTCCTTATCAGGTTCTGCTGCAGAACCGATTTTCGCAGACTTAACCGCACCCAGGAACTTTTGTGCAGTAAAAGAAGCCTCCATAGGATGTCTATGTTCAGTGGAAATAGTGGGAATTGAATGGGGTAAGGGGTCTTCTCTGCTCGTGGAAGCATATGGAGAAGAGTAAAAGTTCCGTAAAACCTCAAAAACTTTATGCGGACCTGGGAGTAGGTGCCATCAGGACAACTTCGGGACATAGAAGTTGCGTGACTTAGGGTTTAACTTATTGGCAAGCAAGGCCCCTATCCTGTCCTTATGCATGTAAAACTTTGTTGATGCCCAACGGACACTCTTTTTGTTGATCCCGACACCCTCACACCAGCAGGGATTCGACAAAAGCAAATCATTCAGTCCCCACTGAGGTGCACGGGGAGGAGGAGACATGGCCAAGAGAGAAATGGAAACTAACGAGTGGTCAGACAACGCGGTAGCTTTAATAGTGGCTTTATAAATCTGGGGTACCAGAGAGCACAAGACAAAAACATAGTCGATGCATGAATCGGTGGAGTGGGGAGCTCAGTAAAACATATAATCCAGAGTCGAGAGGGTTACACTCACGCCACGCTGCCACGCATCTACTAGATTGATATAATGCAACATTTTGGCTACACGGGTGCCCACTTTAGGAGGCTGTTTAAGTAAAGCCCGAGTGGAGTTGGATTTATCCAATCTTAGCTCAAGGGCCAGATGTGAAACGATTCTTGACTATTCTTTTGCCTTATTTGCATGCACCTTAGCCTGTCTAGCTTTCAGCTGCCACCAGTAAGGTCAGCACAAAGGTTGTGTTTTAGGAGTTGTTGCCGAACAAGTTACCAACATCACTATCAGTGGCAAAACTACCACCATACCAACCCATATGGCTGCAATGGGGCCTGGACCCCTGGGATGAGGAACAGTGGACATCTCTTCAATTAAATGAGACAGAGGGTTGATTTACTAAAGGCAAATCCACTCTGCACTACAAGTGCACTTGAAAGTGCAGTCACTGTAGATCTGAGGGGAAGATCTGAAATGAGGGGAAGCTCTGCTGATTTTATCATCCATTTATCATCATGTGCAAGCTAAAATGCTGTTTTCTTATTTTCTTTGCACGTTCCCCTCAGTACAGTAAGGTAGTGTTGGGTTACATTTACAACTAAAGTAGGAGATTCTATGTCTATGTACACAACAGAGTCCTAAGAATCAGGAAGTCGACACAGCCCACCCAGTGGCATTATGTCTCAACTGATCATAACCCAGCAGATCATGCTACAAGGTCTGTACTAGCATCCCGTCTCAAAGACACTACATGGCTCACAGGACCACCCTTCCTGTACAAGTCAGTGCCTACCACTCCAGTAAGGGAGACATATGTACTGCTAGAACCTGAATCTGACTCAAATATCCGTACTCAGGTTTCCACACTACATACAACAATTTCTAACCAACTGTTGGGATCCAAGCGCTTCCTCAAATTCTCCACTTGGAAGTCCTCTACTGTAATATTTCCAGAAAGTTTTGTACAGCACCCTGCCAGCCCCTTCCACCTGCCATGATCTGCCTGAATTGAATAGAGCGGTACATAGACCCAGTGACATCATCACTGGGTCTAAAATAAGGTATGTAATACAAATGAGAGGTTTTATGTAAACATTATCATGTTACATAGTTACATAGTAGGTGAGGTTGAAAAAAGGCACAAGTCCACCACCTGTGGAAGGGAATTCCACATCCTTGCTGCTCTTACAGTAAAGAACCATCCACGTAGTTTAAGGTTAAACCTCTTTTCTTCCAATTTTAATGAGTGGCCACGAGTCTTGTTAAACTCCCTTCTGCAAAAAAGTTTTATCCCTATTGTGGGGTCACCAGTATGGTATTTGTATATTGAAATCATATCCCCTCTCAAGTGTCTCTTCTCTAGAGAGAATAAGTTCAGTGCTTGCAACCTTTCCTCATAACTAATATCCTCCAGACCCTTTATTAGCTTTGTTGCCCTTCTTTGTACTCCCTCCATTTCCAGTACATCCTTCCTGAGGACTGGTGCCCAGAACTGGACAGCATACTGTAGGTGCGGCCGGACCAGAGTCTTGTAGAACGGGGAATTATTGTTTTATCTCTGGAGTTGATCCCCTTTTTAATGCATGCCAATATTCTGTTTGCTTTGTTAGCAGCAGCTTGGCATTGCATGTTGATGAAGGAAGTGGTAGAGGCAGGGTTGTTAACCATCCGTAAATTTGCAGACAGTGTAAAAATCCATAATTTTTACAGCTGTCTGTGCATGTCCATAAGAGAAGTAAACTGTTTGTAAACATTCCGACTTCTGTCACTGACAGTAGATGCAACATCAACGGAATCAGCCTGATATAGGACAGCCCATCCAGCAGTACTAGGACAGAGGAGCTGATGCTAACTAAATATGCAATTTATGCTGCCAATACCTACATAGTATGTGTATTGTTTAAATATTGCTTGGTTTAGTTTCTAATAGGAGTTTTCATCATATTTTAGAATGTTGGTAAAAAATATGCACCATGTCAGTAAATTATCTCTGTTTTGTGAGTACAAAAGATCCATTGGGGGATTTGCACTCCTGGTTGGAGGGACCAGGGAAGGCAAAATATAGGCAGATTAAACTTCAGCTTTAAGTAAAAATAATAATATGCTGGCATTTGATTTAAATAGAACTGTACTGTATTTGATTTTAATGTTATCTTCTGTAAATGAACCTCACGTTTTAAAATAAAGTTGACAAGTGTCAGTATTTATTTTGTTGCATGCCATTGCAATTTCTGCAAGAAACTAGTTTAAAAGTGCATCCAAGAATACTGCTACAGTGAAGCATGACCACTCATTAGGTTATGGAAAAACTGAGTCAATATGTTTTTTTTCTTTCCATTATGAAATGTAATATTGGAATTTCTTTTTTTATGACTATTTAATATAGAACACGGGGGGGGGGGGGGGGGGGGGTGCACTTGGAAGTGCAGTTGCTGTAGATCTGAGGGGGACACGCAAGGAAAATAAAAAACAGCATTTTTGTTTGTACATGATTGGATGATAAAATCAGCAGAGCTACCCCTCATTTCAGATCTTCCCCTTAGGTCTAAAGCAACTGCACTTCCAAGTGCACTTGCAGTGCACTTGTAGTGCAAAGTGGATTTTCCTTTAGTTAATCAACCCCTAAGTGTGTTAGTTACTGAGCAATATGATTGACACTTCTAATAGATGAGTTTCACAGGTTTACAGGAAGAAATTTTACAGGAAGACCTGAATAAAATAATGGGGTCAGGGCCATTTTTAAGGCAGGGCAAAATGGGCAGATGCCCTGGGTCCTGTCATTGTTGTGGGGCCCAAAGCAGCTGCCTCATACTTGCCAACTATCCTGGTTTAAATCACCTCATCCCTTGAGGCTTTAGTCCCGTGCTGTCCCAATATCTCAGTGTGAAGTGCTGCTACTAATGCTGCCCAGCTCTGCCCTATTGTTATGTACAGATGACTCACCTGCAGACCCTGTGTTTACATGTAAATTACCGGCATTCATATGTAAATTGCGGTGGCATTTATATGTAAATAGCGGCGGCCAGCGGCATTGATATGTATATCATGCCCCCCTGAGGTCATATCCACAGTAATCTTTAGCAACCAATCAACAAGCAAAAATCATGTGCTGTAACCTCTAACAACTAATCAGTGAGCCATAATGTGTGCTGTAACCTCTAGCAACCAGTCAGTGAGCGGTAATGATATACTGTAACCTCTGGCAACCAATCGCAATAGCTGTCTGATCTTATTCAGTAAACTGATTTTGAGTCTAGCTGCTATTTATTGTATGTCTCAGAGCAGGTGGAAAGCAAAACTGCATGGGGGGGGGGGGGGGCAAGAAAAGTTTTGCCCAGGGTCCAATCAATATTAAAGATGACCCTGAATGGGGTGGGTAACTACATGACAAATTGGGTTTAATGTGGAGAAATGTAAAGTAGTGTACTTGGGGGCTAAAAACATAAACACAAACTACTCATTAAAGGGAGAACCGCTGGGGGAATCAAGGATGGAAAAAGATCTAGGAGTTCTAGTAGAAGACAGACTGAGCAATAGCATGCAATGTCAAGCTGCAGCAACCAAAGCTGCCAGAATATTAGCATGCATAAAAAAGGAGATATACTCCAGAGATAGAACAATAATCCTGACACTTTATAAAACTCTAGTTCGGCCACATCTGGAGTATTCTGTCCAGTTCTGGTCACCGGTCCTCAGAAGGGATGTGCTGGAGCTGGAGAGAGTCTAAAGAAGAGCAACAAAATGAATAAGAAGATTGGAGGACCTCAATTACAAGGAACACCTAGAACAGGGGTAGGTAACCTTTAAGAGATGGAGATCTACCTAATCAACATGGGAGAAGTCGAAGATCATCAGGCACAGTGTCGCCTCTTCACACCTGATTTAAACCTCTAAGTGCTGTACTACCGTGTCGCAATTGTGTGCATTGAAAGGCAATCATGGGTTTAGATCAGGTTGTGAGGAGGCAACATATCCTCGCCACCTGTTAACACACACTCAAATTGCTTTTTATAGGAGCAGCAGTGCCTGCTGCACTTGTGAATGACTCCTTAGTTGCATTCAACAGCGGCACCCTTAGGGCTCGTTCACACGTAAAGTTAGAGGCTGGTTAAACAGCATGTTATAATAGAAGTCTATGGCTAAGTGCAGCAAACCTGCAGGAAAGCTACAGGTACACGGCACTGCAACCACAGTGTGGGTATACCACAGCACATCAGTGTAAAAGCAGCCATATACTAATATGCCCAATGTATTGCTTCACACTGACCTGAAGATCTCTTCTTTCCTGCTGCTGGCACCATTCTGGAGACCGCTAGCTGGGATAAGAGGTGGAATGCAGTTGGTACTCTGCATGGGACAGGAGCCAGCACTACAGAGGAGGCATCAGCTTATGAGGCTCTTGCTCCCTACTACAGCTCCAACTTTACAAGTAGTCCCTCTGCATTGCACTCTGTTTGATGTTCTGGGATGGTGGGTCAGCAAGCCCAAACCGAGATCCACCAGCCACCTGTCCACGATCTACTATTAGATCGTGATCTTCAGATTGCTGACCCCTGGTCTAGAAGCACTACATTTATTCTCGCTGGAGAAGAGACGCTTGAGAGGGCACATGATAGCGATTTAAAAATACCTCCATGGTGATCCCAGTATAGGAAAAAACTATTCAGTCTCAGGGAGTGTAAAAGAACACGGGGCCACACAAGATTGGAAGAGAAGCGCTTTAACCTTAAGATGTGCAGAGGGTTTTTCACTGTTAGAGCTACAAGGATGTGGAACTCTCTTCCACAAATGGTGGTGTCAGTGGGAAGTATTGACATTTTTAAATGACTCTTGGACGTGCATCTTAAAGAACACAACATACAGGGATATGGGAAATTATATCGACACTGACACACACACACACCTACACAGGTTGAACTGGATGGACTATAGTCCTTATTCAACCTTTCCAACTATGTAACTGTGTAAGAGGTCATGAGGATTTGGCCAGTGAGGTCTGAGTGGAAAGATTTGTGATAACCTGCTTGGGGGCTCAATCACACAACATATGATGGGGCATTATGGAATACTGTAAAGACTGTGACAAGTACTCTTTAGAATTTTGTTGCTCCTCCACACCACAAGTGTTGATACATGTGACAGATTATTGTACCTGTCGGGAACAGGTATATGAATTTGTCATAGGAGGTGAGGTTGGAGTGTCCATACCAGCCACTCTGTCCTCAATGCAGCTCAGTTACGCTGATCCTGATTAAAGCAAAGGCTTATGCCGCGTACACACGGTCGGACTTTTCGTCTACAAAAGTCCGACAGCCTTTCCGACAGACTTCCGGCGGACTTTCGGCGGACTTGCAGCAGACTTTCTAACGAACGGACTTGCCTACACACGACCACACAAAAGTCCGACGGATTCGTACGTGATGACGTACACCGGACTAAAATAAGGAAGTTCATAGCCAGTAGCCAATAGCTGCCCTAGCATGGGTTTTTGTCCGTCGGACTAGCACACAGACGAGCGGATTTCGGGGTCCGTCGTAGTTACGACATAAAGATTTGAAGCATGTTTCAAATCTAAAGTCCGTCGGATTTGAGGCTGAAAAAGTCTGCTGAAAGTCCGGAGAAGCCCACACACGATCAGATTACCAGCCAGCTTTAGTCCGTCGGCGTCCGTTGGACTTTTGTAGACGAAAAGTCCGACAGTGTGTACGCGGCATTAGCGTTGCTTCCGGCTCGGCCACTGAACCTGTCACACATACTAAGAAGTTGTGTTCTCAGGGGCTAGTTCCCCATCCAGTACCCCTCTGTTGTGATTGACAGTGGAAGGCATTGGGCAGATTCCAAAACCCCGATTACACTGAATAGTGGCTATGAAATCTGCCCAGTGCAGTCCACTGTCAATAACAATAAAGGCGGACCCGATAGCGAACTAGTTTCTCTATCAGCTGTCAAACACTATCACTGTGCTCCTATTTTATTGGTTGCTAGTATGCTCACGGCCTGCATCCTAGAAACCAATGAAGCAAATACAAAACAATAAAAAATTGACAACACAATACTGTATGCAAATTACATTTTTATAATTTTTTTTCCACACAAATAGAGCTTTCCTTTGGTTGTATTCGATCACCACTGGGTTTTATATTTTTTGCGATATAAACAAAAAAAGACTGAAAATTTGATCAAACACTATATCTTCAAGTTTCTGTTATAAAACACATCCAATAAAATCAAATTTCTTTATAAATATAGTCCAAAATGTATTCTGCTACATGTCTTTGGTAAAGAAAATCCCAATAAATGTATATTGTTTTTTGTGACAGTTATAGCATCTACAAACTATGGTATATACTGTATGTATATCTGAAAATTGATCAATTCTAATGTACTGATGGATCACATTTCTTGCCAGGACAGTAGAAATACCCCCCAAATGACCCCTTTTTGGAAAGTAGACGGTCTGATGCATTTAGTAAGATTCAAGATGAGTTTTTTTATGTAATTTTTTGTCACTATTTTTTTGAAAATTAAGAAATTGAATAATTTTTTTTTTCAATTTTTTTTTTTACATACTGTCACCAGTGCTGTACAGCATATCATATGACTTGTGTGGCAGTGATCAGGGATGCTGACTGGTGACAGTAGGTTAAAAAATGAATAATTTATTTTCTGTATAATTTTTTATGGGGCGATCAGTGTTTTTTTTTTATTTTTTCTTATGCCCCGTACACACGATCGGACTTTCCGCCTACAAAACCGTGCATTTTTGTTCGAAGAATGTTGGCTCAAACTTGTCTTGCATACACACGGTCACACAAATGTTGGCCAACAATTACGAACGTGGGAACATGGTGACGTACAAGATGTACGACAAGGCCTTTAACCACTTAAGGACCGCCTCACGCCGATGTACGTCGGCAAGGCGGCACGGGCAGGCAAAATCACGTACATGTACGTGATTTGCCTCCCGCGGGTGGGGGGTCCGATCGGACCCCCCCCCCCGCCGCCCGAGGCGGTCCCGTTTGGTCCCCCGGCGATCGGAGATGAGGGGGAGGCCATCCGTTCGTGGCCCCCCCCTCGCGATCGCCGCCGGCCAATCAGATCACTTCCTTTGCTGCTGTATGCTAAACAGCAGCAAAGGAAATGATGTCATCTCTCCTAGGCTCGGTATTCCGTTGCAGCGCCGAGGAGAGAAGACATCAATGTGAGTGCACTAACACTACACAACACAGTAGAACATGCCAGGCATACAAAACACCCCGATCCCCCCCCCGATCGCCCCCCGATCCCCCCCCAATCACCCCCCCCCCTCCCTGTCACAAACTGACACCAGCAGTTTTTTGTTTTTTTTGTTTTTTTTTTCTGATTACTGCATTGGTGTCAGTTTGTGACAGTTACAGTGTTGGAACAGTGAGTATTACCCCCCTTTAGGTCTAGGATACCCCCCTAATCCCCCCTAATAAAGTTTTAACCCCTTGATCACCCCCTGTCACCAGTGTTGCTAAGCGATCATTTTTCTGATCGCTGTATTAGTGTCGCTGGTGACGCTAGTTAGTGAGGTAAATATTTAGGTTCGCCGTCAGCGTTTTATAGCGACAGGGACCCCCATATACTATCTAATAAATGTTTTAACCCCTTGATTGCCCCCTAGTTAACCCTTTCACCACTGATCACCGTATAACCGTTACGGGTGACGCTGGTTAGTTCGTTTATTTTTTATAGTGTCAGGGAACCCGCCGTTTATTACCGAATAAAGGTTTAGCCCCCCGATCGCCCGGCGGTGATATGCGTTGCCCCAGGCAGCGTCAGATTAGCGCCAGTACCGCTAACACCCACGCACGCAGCATGCGCCTCCCTTAGTGGTATAGTATCTGAACGGATCAATATCTGATCCGATCAGATCTATACTAGCGTCCCCAGCAGTTTAGGGTTCCCAAAAACGCAGTGTTAGCGGGATCAGCCCAGATACCTGCTAGCACCTGCGTTTTGCCCCTCCGCCCAGCCCACCCAAGTGCAGTATCGATCGATCACTGTCACTTACAAGGCACTAAACGCAAGGCACAAACTGCAGCGTTCGCAGAGTCAGGCCTGATCCCTGCGATCGCTAACAGTTTTTTTGGTAGCATTTTGGTGAACTGGCAAGCACCAGCCCCAGGCAGCGTCAGGTTAGCACCAGTACCGCTAACACCCACGCACGCACCGTACACCTCCCTTAGTGGTATAGTATCTGATCGGATCAATATCTGATCCGATCAGATCTATACTAGCGTCCCCAGCAGTTTAGGGTTCCCATAAACACAGTGTTAGCGGGATCAGCCCAGATACCTGCTAGCACCTGCGTTTTGCCCCTCCGCCCAGCCCAGCCCAGCCCACCCAAGTGCAGTATCGATCGATCACTGTCACTTACAAAACACTAAACGCATAACTGCAGCATTCGCAGAGTCAGGCCTGATCCCTGCGATTGCTAACAGTTTTTTTGTAGCGTTTTGGTGAACTGGCAAGCACCAGCGGCCTAGTACACCCCGGTCGTAGTCAAACCAGCACTGCAGTAACACTTGGTGACGTGGCGAGTCCCATAAGTGCAGTTCAAGCTGGTGAGGTGGCAAGCACAAGTAGTGTCCTGCTGCCACCAAGAAGAAGACAAACACAAGCCCGTCATGCCCATAGTGCCCTTCCTGCTGCATTCGCCAATCCTAATTGGGAACCCACCACTACTGCAGCGCCCGTACTTCCACCATTCACATCCCCAACCAAATGCAGTCGGCTGCATGAGAGGCATTTTCTTTATGTCCTCCCGAGTACCCCTACCCAACGAACCCCCCCAAAAAAGATGTCGTGTCTGCAGCAAGCGCGGATATAGGCGTGACACCCGCTATCATTGTCCCTCCTGTCCTGACAATCCTGGTCTTTGCATTGGTGAATGTTTTGAACGCTACCATTCACTAGTTGAGTATTAGCGTAGGGTACAGCATTGCACAGACTAGGCACACTTTCACAGGGTCTCCCAAGATGCCATCGCATTTTGAGAGACCCGAACCTGGAACCAGTTACCGTTATATAAGTTAGTTACAAAAAAAGTGTAAAAAAAAAATATATATAAAATAAAAAAAAAATATTTGTCGTTTTATTGTTCTCTCTCTCTATTCTCTCTCTCTATTGTTCTGCTCTTTTTTACTGTATTCTATTCTGCAATGTTTTATTGTTATTATGTTTTATCAAGTTTGTTTTTCAGGTATGTAATTATTTATACTTTACCGTTTACTGTGCTTTATTGTTAACCATTTTTTTGTCTTCAGGTACGCCATTCACGACTTTGAGTGGTTATACCAGAATGATGCCTGCAGGTTTAGGTATCATCTTGGTATCATTCTTTTCAGCCAGCGGTCGGCTTTCATGTAAAAGCAATCCTAGCGGCTAATTAGCCTCTAGACTGCCTTTACAAGCCGTGGGAGGGAATGCCCCCCCACCCCACCGTCTTCCGTGTTTTTCTCTGGCTCTCCTGTCTCAACAGGGAACCTGAGAATGCAGCCGGTGATTCAGCCAGCTGACCATAGAGCTGATCAGAGACCAGAGTGGCTCCAAACATCTCTATGGCCTAAGAAACCGGAAGCTACGAGCATTTTATGACTTAGATTTCGCCAGATGTAAATAGCGCCATTGGGAAATTGGGGAAGCATTTTATCACACCGATCTTGGTGTGGCCAGATGCTTTGAGGGCAGAGGAGAGATCTAGGGTCTAATAGACCCCAATTTTTTCAAAAAAGAGTACCTGTCACTACCTATTGCTATCATAGGGGATATTTACATTCCCCGAGATAACAATAAAAATGATAAAAAAAAAAAAAAAATGAAAGGAACAGTTTAAAAATAAGATAAAAAAGCAAAAAAATAATAAAGAAAAAAAAAAAAAAAAAAAAAAAAAAGCACCCCTGTCGCCCCCTGCTCTTGCGCTAAGGCGAACGCAAGCGGCGGTCTGTCGTCAAACGTAAACAGCAATTGCACCATGCATGTGAGGTATCACCGCGAAGGTCAGATCGAGGGCAGTAATTTTAGCAGTAGACCTCCTCTGTAAATCTAAAGTGGTAACCTGTAAAGGCTTTTAAAGGCTTTTAAAAATGTATTTATTTTGTTGAAAAAAGAAAAGTGTGTGAGTGTGGCGCTGTCCCAAAGTTGCAGAAGAAATGTCTGCATATATACAGTTTTATCAAAAGTGTCACGTGTGTATTCCTTTAAGTGAAATATGTATGGCAGTTATTACCACTCCTGTGGGTTAAAGTGACTGGTGATTTAAACATGAGAAGCATAATGAGTGCAATAAATCGCATCCAAGGTGTCTAGTGCTATATTCCCTCAAAAGGAAAAAACAGTATTAACCACTGCTAAGAGCATGAAGCGGTCTGTGTCTAAACACTAGAAAACACAAAGTTGCAATAAATACATCACACGTGACATGCAAAAAATTCTAAAGTGTCTAGTGCTAAATAAATAAATATTAAAATGTTGTTCTACAAACGTTGCAAATAACAAAGTGACAAGTGCCCTATGAAGAGGTCACTCTGAAAAGTGCTAAACACACGTGCCATGCAAATGGTTCTATGATAGTAAACAGTTCATATGGGTAAGTCCCCGGTGCACTATAAGTGAAAAAAGGCGTCCTTTGTGGGATTCCTCAAAGCATACAACAGGTGTTAATCCAGTGCTGGTGTCTCGCGTTATGATTGTGCAGAGACTCACCAGCTGTATATCCCCTGCAGGGGTAACGAGTAGTCACAGTATGTGCCACTGTGCAGCAGTGCTTGGCAAGACCAGGACCAGGATGATATCATAAGGACATAAGAAGAAAGGATTCCATAGTGTGAAACCGTTTAAAACCACTATTTATTAGGTCAGATAAAAAGGGTACTCACATTGTAATGGAAAAAATGAGCGGTGTACAATGCTTACAAAGATGTTCCTAAGCGTCAGCTTTGCAGGGAGATGTCAGCAAGGCATTCAGTCAAAGGCCACGCCCTACGTACGTTTCGTCACTCGGACTTCTACGGGAGCGTGGTCCCTGCATCGTCTCCCCTATCTTTATATGCTGTGCGGTCCTTAGTGCACCTGTGTTCCAGCGGCCATATTTGGTATGTGTTTGTGTTCCAGCGGCCATGTTTTTGTGTGTCGGCGGCCATTTTCCCTGGGACAATGCAGACCGAAGCCCGCAGCCCCATACCAGCGGCCATGTTTTTGTGTGTCGGCGGCCATTTTCCCTGGGACAATGCAGACCGAAGCCCGCAGCCCCAATGAAGTGATTAAATCCCCGTGGAACAGCCTGATACAGCGCTGGTTTCCTGGTGACACCTTACTAATATATGGGTCCATTGCATGTGTGTCACAGTAGTAACTATTACGTTATTTATGCACAATTCTCCCGCACAGAATATAGGTGTGTAGTAAATGGTTTGCCCTTACTTAGGAAACCTAGACAATAGTAATATAGACAACAGTAATATACTAAACCATATTAAAAATATTAAAATTGTGGTTCTACAGAATTAATGACATGACATATATCCTAGCAATACGATATACAAACAGGCAAATAGTTATATTTAAAATGCTAAAAAATGCTAAAAATAAAATTAAAAAAAAAAAAAAAAAAATTTTTTTTTAT
This sequence comes from Aquarana catesbeiana, assembly GCF_042186555.1. Taxonomy (NCBI): domain Eukaryota; kingdom Metazoa; phylum Chordata; class Amphibia; order Anura; family Ranidae; genus Aquarana; species Aquarana catesbeiana. The sequence continues at coordinate 539,347,268 of NC_133327.1, forward strand.
TAAGAAGATATATATATAAAAATAGATAAAAATATGTTTAAAATTATGTGAAAAAGCGAGACAAGAAAATCATGTACCAGTTATAATCAGACAGGTAGTAGGTGTATGTTAGAATACTAAAAGTATTTTGAATAACTTGTTAGCCAATAAGGGGAGCATTATCATCAAAGAGAGGAGCATTATCATTAAAAAAGAGATAAGGAGCGTTTATCATCAGAAAAGGGGGGTTTCTTATAAAAGGCGTTCAGTAATTGGTAAGAAAACAATTGAGATCCACATCTATGTTCATTCCAGACGGTTGAAGTGTGTCTAGCTGGAAGATCCATCTGGTCTCATTTTGTGACACCTTTGTTTTCTTGTTGTCACCCCTCCAGTGTCCTTTAATTTTGTCAATTCCGTAAAAAAGCATACCACTGGGGTCCCTATTGTGATGATCTCTAAAATGTCTGGATACGCTATGTTTTATAAAACCGTTCTTTATGTTTGTGACGTGTTCTCTAATTCTAATGTGCAGTTTTCTGGTAGTGCGTCCCACATACTGTTTACGGCACGGGCATTCTAGCACATAAGTAACGTGTGTATTGTTACACGTTATTAGGTCCCTGATTGTGTACTCTTTGCCGTTGCTTGTGGACTTGAACTTCATAATTTTTTTGTTTGTTTTTTTGGTTTCTCTACACGGTAGACATTTTCCACATTTATAAAAGCCTTTTAAATTGTTGCCTATTTTAATTTGTTTCGGGGGGTCAAGTGCATTGTGCACTAGTTTATTTCTAAGGGTTGCAGCCTTCCTATAAATGAAGATGGGTTTTTTTTGTAACACTGTTTTTAAAACTTGGTCTGACTGTAAAATGGGCCAGTGTTTTTTGACAATCGATTCTATTGATCTGTATTGTGTGTTATATCCAGTCAGAAAAGCAAGACCCAAGGACTTGTTTTTATCCCGCTTGTGGGTGTTCTGTGTTGCTTCCATTAACTTATGTCTATCCATATTCTTTATTTGTTCTTTTAATGTCAGCAAATCCCTCTTTTTGTATCCTTTATCCACAAATCGCTTGATCAAATTATTTGTTTGTTCCTCAAAGTCAGTTATGTTACTACAATTTCTGCGTATCCGCATGAACTGTCCCTTAGGGATGTTTCCAATCCACTTTGGGTGATGGCAACTACTAGTGGGGATGTAGCCATTTCTGTCTGTATCTTTAAAGTGCGTCTTTGTGCTAAGGTGTCCATCTTCTTTAAATATCTGGAGGTCGAGGTAGTTAATGTTACGCCTGCTCCAGTTCCCAGAAAAGGATAAACCATAAATGTTATGGTTTAATTCGTCAAAAAACATTTGTAACTCTTCCTCAGTACCACCCCAGATAATTACAATGTCATCTATATATCGTCGATAAAATTTCAGATGACTTCTGTTGGTACTGTAAATTTGTTCTTCTTCCCACTTATTGAGTAATAGATTAGCAATGCTCGGGGCGTATTTAGCCCCCATGGCTACCCCTTTCACTTGAGTGTAGTAGTCTCCCTTGTGCCAAAAATAGTTGTGGCTCATTGCTAATTTAAGTCCTTCTAGGAGGAATTTGATTTGTTCTTCTTTGAGGTCTGTCTGTTGGTATAGGGCCCATTCTGCTCCATTAATGCCATCTGTTTGTACAATATTGGTGTATAATGAGTTGATATCGATTGTTACGAGTATATCTTCTTCTTTGACGTTTAGATTTTTAAGCTCAGTAATCAACTGTTTGCTGTCTCTTAGGTATGATTTGCCCCTAGTGACCAATGGCTGTAAATATCCGTCCAGATAGGCCCCTAGTCTTGAAAACAGGCCATTGATGCCACTTATTATAGGTCTTCTTGGCGGGTTTTTCAGAGTGACCTCTTCATAGGGCACTTGTCACTTTGTTATTTGCAACGTTTGTAGAACAACATTTTAATATTTATTTATTTAGCACTAGACACTTTAGAATTTTTTGCATGTCACGTGTGATGTATTTATTGCAACTTTGTGTTTTCTAGTGTTTAGACACAGACCGCTTCATGCTCTTAGCAGTGGTTAATACTGTTTTTTCCTTTTGAGGGAATATAGCACTAGACACCTTGGATGCGATTTATTGCACTCATTATGCTTCTCATGTTTAAATCACCAGTCACTTTAACCCACAGGAGTGGTAATAACTGCCATACATATTTCACTTAAAGGAATACACACGTGACACTTTTGATAAAACTGTATATATGCAGACATTTCTTCTGCAACTTTGGGACAGCGCCACACTCACACACTTTTCTTTTTTCACTTTTTCCGCTCATTCCACCCCCTGTGGAGTCAGCGTATGTGAGGGCAGCAGTCTATCAATTTAGGAATATACTTCCCACCTAGGCTTCTAATTACACCCATTAGCGCGGACTCCCTATTTCCTCTATTTATTTTGTTGCCACTGCACGTTTGTGCGCAATTGTAAAGCATGTCATGTTTGGTATCCATGTACTCGGCCTAAGATCATCTTTTTTATTTCATGAAACATTTGGGCAATATAGTGTGTTTTAGTGCATTAAAATTTAAAAAAGTGTGTTTTTTCCCCAAAAAATGCGTTTGAAAAATCGCTGCGCAAATACTGTGTGAAAAAAAAAAATGAAACACCCACCATTTTAATCTGTAGGGCATTTGCTTTAAAAAAATATATAATGTTCTTGCAAAAAAAAATAACTTTTTCATGTAAACAATAAGTGTCAGAAAGGGCTTTGTCTTCAAGTGGTTAGAAGAGTGGGTGATGTGTGACATACGCTTCTAAATGTTGTGCATAAAATGCCAGGACAGTTCAAAACCCCCCCAAATGACCCCATTTTGGAAAGTAGACACCCCAAGCTATTTGCTGAGAGGCATGTCGAGTCCATGGAATATTTTATATTGTGACGCAAGTTGTGGGAAAGAGACAAATTTTTTTTTTTTTTTTGCACAAAGTTGTCACTAAATGATATATTGCTCAAACATGCCATGGGAATATGTGAAATTACACCCCAAAATACATTCTGCTGCTTCTCCTGAGTACGGGGATACCACATGTGTGAGACTTTTTGGGAGCCTAGCCGCGTACGGGACCCCGAAAACCAAGCACCACCTTCAGGCTTTCTAAGGGCGTGAATTTTTGATTTCACTCTTCACTGCCTATCACAGTTTCGGAGGCCATGGAAAGCCCAGGTGGCACAAAACCCCCCCAAATGACCCCATTTTGGAAAGTAGACACCCAAAGCTATTTGCTGAGAGGTATAGTGAGTATTTTGCAGACCTCACTTTTTGTCACAAAGTTTTGAAATTTGAAAAAAGAAAAAAAAAAAATGTTTTTTCTTGTCTTTCTTCATTTTCAAAAACAAATGAGAGCTGCAAAATACTCACCATGCCTCTCAGCAAATAGCTTGGGGTGTCTACTTTCCAAAATGGGGTCATTTGGGGGGGTTTTGTGCCACCTGGGCATTCCATGGCCTCCGAAACGGTGATAGGCAGTGAAGAGTAAAATCAAAAATTCACGCCCTTAGAAATCCTGAAGGCGGTGATTGGTTTTCGGGGCCCCGTACGCGGCTAGGCTCCCAAAAAGTCCCACACATGTGGTATCCCCATACTCAGGAGAAGCAGCTAAATGTATTTTGGGGTGCAATTCCACATATGCCCATGGCCTGTGTGAGCAATATATCATTTAGTGACAACTTTGTGCAAAAAAAAAAAAAAAGTGTCACATTCCCGCAACTTGTGTCAAAATATAAAATATTCCATGGACTCAATATGCCTCTCAGCAAATAGCTTGGGGTGTCTACTTTCCAAAATGGGGTCATTTTGGGGGGGTTTGTGCCACCTGGGCATTTTATGGCCTCCGAAACTGTGATAGGTAGTGAAGAGTGAAATAAAAAATTTACACCCTTAGAAATCCTGAAGGCGGTGATTGGTTTTCGGGGTCCCGTACGCGCCTAGGCTCCCAAAAAGTCCCACACATGTGGTATCCCCGTACTCAGGAGAAGCAGCTGAATGTATTTTGGGGTGCAATTCCACATAGGCCCATGGCCTGTGTGAGCAATATATCATTTAGTGACAACTTTTTGTAAATATTTTTTTTTTTTTTTTGTCATTATTCAATCACTTGGGACAAAAAAAATAAATATTCAATGGGTTCAACATGCCTATCAGCAATTTCCTTGGGGTGTCTACTTTCCAAAATGGGGTCATTTGTGGGGGTTTTGTACTGCCCTGCCATTTTAGCACCTCAAGAAATGACATAGGCAGTCATAAACTAAAAGCTGTGTAAATTCCAGAAAATGTACCCTAGTTTGTAGACGCTATAACTTTTGCGCAAACCAATAAATATACGCTTATTGACATTTTTTTTACCAAAGACATGTGGCCGAATACATTTTGGCCTAAATGTATGACTAAAATTGAGTTTATTGGATTTTTTTTATAACAAAAAGTAGAAAATATCATTTTTTTTTTCAAAATTTTCGGTCTTTTTCCGTTTGTAGCGCAAAAAATAAAAACTGCAGAGGTGATCAAATACCATCAAAAGAAAGCTCTATTTGTGGGAAGAAAAGGACGCAAATTTCGTTTGGGTACAGCATTGCATGATCGCGCAATTAAAAGTTAAAGCGACGCAGTGCCAAATTGGAAAAAGACCTCTGGTCCTTAGGCAGCATAATGGTCCGGGGCTCAAGTGGTTAATCCTGTGTCCAGGTCTTCCAGGAGGCCTGCAGTGTGAGTGCACAGGTGTGCACATTCGTTATAAGCCAGGAGCCGGCCAAAAGCTCAGTGTGCTCCAGCCAGGAGAAGTGAGCAACTCAGGAGATAGTACTCCATGTTGGAGAGATTCCTTACCCATACCTCCCAACATTTTGAGATGGGAATGAGGGACACCTACTAACAAATGTATGTAGGCATAGGACACGCCTCCTGCCACACCCCCTAAAGGAGAATTAACAAAAAAAAAAAAAAAAGGTTAATTAAATCTACAAGGACTTTTTTACCACTACTATTCCTTTATATTGGCTTTTAAATTTTACAAATGCAGCAATTTAGAATTTGGATGAAAGGTTTAGCACTGCAAAACACTTTTTGAAAGATAAAAGTGCATTTTATATACAACTCTATAGATCAGGCCAAAATGAGGGACAAATGAGGAGGAATGAGGGACACAGGGACATTGAATCAAATCAGGGACAGTTGGGAGCTATGCTTAACTGTTGGACTAGGGGAGTTGGGAGAGCTGAGTGAGTCAGCAGGACTGAGAAAGTTGAGGCAACTAGTGAGTCCAGGGGAGTGAAGGAGTAAGAAAGCCTGAGGTGCTAAAAGAACCCTATCTAGATGCCAGGAGTGGGCTCGTGCAGAGAGGTGCTGTAAATAAGGGTGAGTGAGCCTGAAGAGCCTGTGGTCTGGGAAACCAGAGAAGAGAGCTGCAGTTCTGCTGAACAGAGCCAAGTGGCTTAGTGCTATTTTCTTTAAGTTTGTTTAGTAAAAGTGGGCTGGCAAGCCTTTAAAAACATACAAGTTCAGACTGGCACTACTCCTTAAAAAAACACAATACCACTGAGCTTAAATATCCCATATCTTTTTGTTCTGTTGCCATGCATTTGCCATGCATCTGTTGCCATGCAATGTTGCCCATTGTAAACATACATGTGGTAATGAAAATGAACAAGCTAAAGTTAAAAGCTGATTGGTTACTATGCACAGCTACACCAGATTATGTGTACACCAGTTTTAGTAAGTCACCCCCAGTGTGTAGCTGGCTACTGCAGCTACACTGCCATTCCGACCAGGGAATTCCTCTTGTGAGAACTTCAAGATAGCAATCAGCTACACACTGTGCAAATTGTGGCTGTGTGTAAGGAAATGTGATTTCAGCTATGTGTGGTGTGGGGAGGATGAGCTGTGTGCTGTGCTGGGATAGGAAAGGCGCTCTTCAAATGCGCTGCTAGTGTGGTGATCCCTGTCCTCTGCCGCTCCAGCAGTGATTCCTGACCTCTGTCCTGCCAGTGGTGACTCCTGTCCTCTGCCTCCCCAGCTGTGATCTCTGTCCTCTGCCCTACCAGGAGTTAACCCTGTCCTCTACCTATCCAGTGGTGATCTCTGTCCTCTCTCTGTCCAGCAGTGATCCCTCTCATCTTCAGCGCTGTTCCCTGTCCTCTGCTTCTCTTACAATGATCCCTGTTCTTTGCCTCTCCAGCAGTGGTCCCTGTCCTCTCCCTCTCCAGCAGCGATCCATGTCCTCTGCCCTGCCAGCAGTAATCCTTGTCCTCTGTCATTCCAGCAGTGATCCCTGTCCTCTGCCTCTCCAGCAGTGATCTCTGACCTCTGCCTCTCCAGCAGTGATCCCTGTCCTCTCATTCTTTAGCAGTGATTCCTGACCTCTGCCTCTCCAAGGTGATCCCTGTCTTCTGCCTCTCTAGTGATGATCCCTGTCCTCTGCTCTACCAGTGGTGATTCCTGTCCTTTGCCTCTCCAATTGTGATATCTGTCCTCTGCCCTACCAGAGGTGAACCCTGTCCTCTACCCCTCCAGTGGTGATCCCTGTCCACTCCCTGTCCAGCAGTGATCCCTCTCATCTCCAGCGGTGATCTCTGTCCTCTGCTTTGCCAGCACTGATCCCTATCCTCTCCTTCCCCAGCAATGATCCCTGTCTTCTGCCTCTCCAGCAGTGGTCCCTGTCCTCTCCCTCTCCAGCCGTGATCCATGTCCTCTGCCCTGCCAGTGGCAATCCTTGTCCTCTGCTCTGCAGCAGTGATCCCTGTGCTCTGCTCTGCCCTGCCAGCAGTGACCCCTGTCCTCTGCCCTACCGGCAGTGACCACCTCTCCTCTGTCTTGCCAGTAGTGACCCCTGTCCTCAGCAGTGACCCTTATCCTCAACCCTGCTGGCCCTATTTCTCAGCTCAGCTGGCACCTATTCTCGGCTCTGCTGAACCCCGTCCTCTGCCCTACTGACCCCCTGTACACTGTCCTGCCAATTCTTGTACATTCCAATGCTAACCTTCCATCCTTTGCCCTGCTGACCCTCGTACACTGCCCTACAAACCAATAGCCTCTCTCTCTTCACTGCCCTACAAACTGCTGACCTTCTCCTCTGCCCTGCTGACCTCTTATCCTCTTCCCCCTGACAAATTTTACTGCAACCCCACGTCGGACAGGCTAGGTCCAGCTCTGTGTGAAGGGGTATATGGTTAACTCACTAATAACTGCGAAAAAAATTGTGCAGATATCACATTTAATTTGAAAGAAAAATAAAGAATACTGAGTCATTACTACAATGACAACAAATCAACTTTTTTGGTAGATTTCTGTTTTCCATTTTTATTGAATCTTCTTTTGAGACCTCTGCGTGAGGCTATTTAATATTAATAATATGTCTGAGTCAACTTATTTTACATTTTGAATAATCTGGCATGGTTTCATGAGATGTGTTTGTACTTAATGTACTGGAAGAAGCATTTAAATTGAATAGCTGTCTGAATAGGTCATCATAGATTTTAAAGATCTTGTCACTTGTTTTTCCCTAAGACCCTCATTTTCTACAATACTATAATTCAGAGCACTGGAATTGCCTGTTTTAGTTACAAAATTGGTCATAACTCTGAATCCAAAATGTAAAAAAATATATTAACTGGTACCACGCAGTACTGAAGAAAAGGCTTTTAATGATTGCTGAGAAAAGATCTGTTCTTTGTCTCTTTTATGCATACCAAAACTGACTCACAAAGTAAAAAAAAAGAAAAAGGCAATTAGCTAAACAAAAAACACAGGAAACTATGAGCTGCATATACAATCTGTATATTTTATTCCAAATATGCAAATTAATAGTAAAAGTTTGTGCTGGAAGTATATACAATCACACATCATACATTAACTACCTTGCAATGAACTTAGGTATCCTCAATTCCTTATTATTTACTGGATGACATTTAAATCAGAACTAAAGTCTTTGAACAAAAATTGTTAGCAGATAGGCTTTTATGATAGAGCAAACTTTGTGTGTTTCTTCTGAAATAAAACTGCCTCGCAGCAATTTTGTGCATGCATGCACAGCTCAGCATATATTCTCAGCGTGCCATGGGTGCCAAGATGAGACAACTCTTCTATGCACGCAAGGCAGGCCAATCAAGAAGTCTAAAGGTTTCATAAGATGGCTGAGGGAAGACATCAGTGGTAAGAGACAGAGATCCCAGAAATCACATTGCAGAAGGATGGAGCTTTGGTAGGTAAGTGTGCCAAAATATGTAAAGAGACTGTGGGTACTTGTACATTGTTTCACATACAAAAGGCATACAGGACTCTGAATCTCAAACTATTTACCCAGTATGTATATAATTAATTAAACCCATCCAAACTGTGTTATACAACAATCCATAAATAATACAAAAAAATCTATAAATTCATCAGATAGCAATTCATACAGAGTAAACACAAAACAAATAGTAACAATCTGTGTCAGATAAAGTGCAAATGCATACAAACCAGGTTAATAAAATGCATATATCTTTCATACTGTATATGACAGTGTACAGTTAGTCAAGTTTAATGTTGCTGTGAAGTGAATGAGACACGAAGAATTAATTGTGTAACAACATGTGCTCACTTTTATATTGGAGTGCCAACTTATCAGTTGACTTGTGTACAACCAGCCTGTTGGGTTTTTCTAGAAGGATCAGTACCACCGGCTATGGTCTAACACTATGGTCTAACACTGTTCATTGTATTCTGCTGGCAGGGAAGGCTCACCACAGGCTGAACACAATAGCACTATGGGAGTGATTCTCCCATCCACCTCAAATGTGTGGATGGGGGAATCTGCACTTTTTTTTATTCAACCTGCTGGTTGAACAAAAAAAACTGTATAATGTATGGACTTTCGACCTCAAGGCCACATCACCACCAGGCCTTGATGAAGAATTTAATTTTAAGCCCTATCTACAGGGTTTTAAAGCATGAGGCTGCGAGTTGAATCTGTAAACTTTCTCCATACCTGAGATATGCCAACATGTTGTATTCAGGCTACCTTATGATGATGCATTTAGGCTCCTATTGTTTTTTCTTTTCACTTTTCCCCTCTTTGTCTACCCCCCTCTTTTTTCTCCATTTTCTCCTCCTGTTCCCATTCCCCCCTTTGGTGAGCAATTATTGCATAGATTTGTTTAATATTTTGTCTATTGGTTTTCTTGGTTTTGATGATTTTTGTTTTTGTTTTAGTTGTATATGTGTTTTGGTGTTTTTCTTTAATATTTTTCTATTATTTTTCCCATTTTTTCCTAATTTGCATTATATTGCTGTATTCCTGATTTGAGTGGGCTGCTGCATGCCTTCCCTCCATCGTGCTCGGGGGGCGCAGGTTTGGAAGCTTTGGCGCAGGTTTGGTGGTTTTAAGTGTTTATTTGAGTGACAATTTCATTTCTATTTTTATTTACAGATACTTACTGTATCTTGCTGGTGCTACTGGGTTTTATGCCTTAGGGGGGTCCTTGTGGATGCATGTTAGACCGCCCTTGGTGTCTCCTTGTGCATTTTGGAGTGGTGCTTTGCATTTGCCATATCAAGCAAGATTGAATGTGGTCCATTGACTTTTCATGTATATATGGTTGACCTCTGTAAGTACCAACAGCAGCCTGTAATATGTGCATTTTTAATATATATGTACAATGAAGTATGATTCTCTATGCAATTATCTTTAATGATTGTTATATATCTATATTTTAGAAGCACAAATACCCATCATCTCCCCTGAGTAAGGACTACAAGTCTGAAACATGTCAGGATCCATCAATATCCATCAATAGAGCTAATCTGGGCTGACCTTTGTCCTCTTATCGGCAGCCCTCTGGGTGTATCTGATGTTTTCAGGGTATTTCGAGTACTATTCTTTTATGATTTTTTGTATGGTTACTTGGTGTAATGCTATTTTATTAGGACGTATGTCCTTTTTATTGAATGTTTCCGAAATAAAATGGACTTTTGTCTTTTAAATACACTTTTATATGTGGTTCTATCTTCAAAGTTCATGAGGGGTCTTAATGCACTCTTTGAATATTTTTGTTCTATTGTATGGCCTGCCTAAACCTTCCTACATTGTAATAGATAACAGTCATAGTTTCCTCTATGAGCCAAACTAATTTCCAGACATTTTTCCCTGCTCACTATCTTCTGGGGCACCGGACCTTCACTACCCCTTTGAGTTCCCCTGCCTGTAGATCCTATGAGAGAGGACCTTGCTGCAAGTGTTGCCTACCGTTTCTGCCGGCTCACCTTAAAAGCAATCAGACAGTGCCGCTGACTGGTCACAGAGGGGATAAAAGACTATATTGTCTTTGATTGCCTCTATGGCCTTGGAGGACCGATGCGACGTCATGGTGTCACTTCCAAGGTGGGAGTAAACTATTTTTTTTAAAAACAAAAGATCAAAAATCATTTTTTTTAGATCTTTTGCTTTTAAAGTAAAGAGAGATCTAGAGTCTTTTTGACCCCAGATCTCTCCATAAAGAGGACCTATCATCCTTATTTCTATTTCAAGGGATTAAAAAAAAAGGTTAAAGCATCCCATCCCTCTGTGCTCCCGCAGAACACTCTCATAGTGCTACACCATTTTTACTAAAACTTGTATTAAAACAAAATAATACTCACATGCACGGCACTAAGAAATAAAAGTGGGGTCCTGTAGGAGTCTCTGCATTCTACACTCACAAAACTGTGTCCGCCTGAACATGTGGCAAAAGCCCTGGGAGAACTGTGCACTGAGTTTGGCTTTAACCACTTGCTGATCGGCCCCTAGTAAAAATACGTCATTATTACCGAAGGATCTCCCACAGTTCTGTGACACCCTTAACATTCCACTAGTAGAGGTCCCAAACTGGTACACAGAATTTCGACCCACCTACCGGAGAACCGCTACTCCTAGAGAAGAACCTATGGATGCTCAAGAGTAGAGGACACGTTGCCACCACTCACCATCTACAAACCGTGATCTCTCTTCTGGTCGAGGCCTATATCCAGGTACCAGCCTGACAAAAGCTCCGCAACCTCGACGGGCTCTCCAAGAATACTGACATGGAACCGTACTGCATCCAAACCCTGAGATGAGTACCTCACTTACCTTAAGTACCTTATATCGCCTGTTAATAACCCAACCCTGGAAATGAACATTGACAGATCTACTTGGGATCTGACACCTCAGCTGAGTCTCTGACCTACCTTTAAATAGAAGCAGCCTACCTTTTGAAAACAGGCTCTAAGCCGAATAAAAGCCCTTACAAATTTACCCACATTCAGGTCCTAGCTATCACTGACCACCCTGTATACCCCAAACATGGCACAGAACACGGGACGTTATTGCCTGGTAGTAGAACCCATATATGCTCGTCAAAACTGTGCACACCTCTCCTGGACACGATGCTTGTCTTTAGACACTCTCCAAATATGCTTCCTTGTGATAGAGTGACTTAACCCAAAACCCACTGATAATTCTTTCTCTGACTGAAAATGGGGTTAGAGCAACTCTTCTTTCTTTATTTTTTTTATAAGAAATAGAACTGCTCTACAATATGCCCACACCCTTACAACTACAAACCTCATTCAGTTGGCAGTGTGGATAACGATCTCACGATCTCAAAGACTAATATGGTAATGTAAACATCTTCTCCTACAGGTGGTGAGCGGTCGAGATGACTCACAGAAGTTAATACTGGGTAACATCGAAACACTATCCAGACACATCACCCATAGGTGATACCCTGCCTTATCTTCAACGTGTCACAAACCCTAGTCCATATGATCCCACATAATACCGCTCCAGATACCTGGACTTACTTCTTAGTAACAATGTGACCCTGGTACACTCCTGTGAGCCATCTCCAACACATATCATATATAAGACAGACATAAATAAGATATTAATTGATCATCATCCCCTAAAGGGAATGTATACGAGACCTATCTAACGAAATTCTACATGTGACCTAGGGAAGCCCACATCTGTGTTATTAGCCTCTAGTGAGTGACACATCACCAAGGATAAGACCTGTAAGACCTAGTGGCAGAACACAATGCAGATCCCATAGAAGACTGTAACAAAGGTAACATGATAAATATGGTCGCAACTATCACTATCTGCACCAAATGGCACACTAATATCATAAAGAATACTACCAAACCCCAATTGGCTACTATATCCCTCCTGGGAAAACATGGTTTTATTTAGCTCTCCCACTCTCCTCCACATGGTAACTCTCAGGAATGTTGTTTGTTATTTGTTAAATGAAATGTTTTCTGAAAGTTATATGACGACACTTATGCCGCGTACACACGAGCGGACTTTCTATCCTACTTGGTCCGGCACACTTTCCGACGGACTTTGTCCGCCAGGTGCGCCGGACTTTAAAACGGACGGACTTGCCCACACACGCCGGGACTTTCCGGCGGGCTAAGTCCGCCCGTCTTTCCGACGGACTTTCGCCGGAGTTCCGGCGGACTTTCAGAATGAACGGACTTGCCCACACACGGACAAGTCCGTTCATTTTGAACGTGACTCAGGTGCGACGGGACTAGAGAAGGATGTCAATCTTGCCGCTTTTATCGGCGAGATTGACACCTTGCTAGCCCCGTCGCGGGGCATACCAGGCCCTTAGGTCTGGTATGGATTATAAAGGGGAACCCCGCTACGCCGAAAAAACGGCGTGGGGTCCCCCTAAAATCCATACCAGACCCCGATCCGAGCACGCAGCCTGGCCGGTCAGGAAAGGGGGTGGGGACGAGCGAGCGCCCCCCCCCTCCTGAACCGTACCAGGCCGCATGCCCTCAACATGGGGGGTGGGTGCTTTGGGGGAGGGGGGCGCCCTGCGCCCCCCCCCCCCAAAGCACCTTGTCCCCATGTTGATGAGGACAAGGGCCTCTTCCCGACAACCCTGGCCGTTGGTTGTCGGGGTCTGCGGGCGGGGGCTTATCGGAATCTGGGAGCCCCCTTTAATAAGGGGGCCCCCAGATCCCGGCCCCCCACCCTATGTAAATGAGTATGGGGTACATGGTACCCCTACCCATTTACCTAGGAAAAAAGTGTAAGTAATAAAACACACTACACAGGTTTTTAAAATATTTTATTAAACAGCTCCGGGGGGGGGATCTTCCTCCGGCTTCGGGGGTCTTCTTCCGGCTTCGGGGGTCCCTCCGCTTCATCTTCTCCCGGCGTCCGGTTGGTTCTTCTCCGCTCTCCGGCCTCTTCTCCCGGTGTCGCAGGTCTTCGGCCGGCCCCTCCGCTCTCTTCATGTAGCTCTATTGCGAGCGGAGGTCCGGACTTCTGGGCTTCTTGGCTTCTTGGCTTCTTGGCTTCTCTTCTCTTCTCTTCCCCCAGATGTTGACACGACGCTCTCGACGCTGTCGACCACGCCCCCTAAAACGTCACAGTCCCAGCATGCCCAAGGACTGTGACATCATATGGGGGCGGGGTCTCCGCCTATATAAGTCACAACGCAGCCCTCAGAGACCAGTCCAGCCGGAGAGAGCGTCGTGTCAACATCTGGGGGAAGAGAAGAGAAGAGAAGCCAAGAAGCCAAGAAGCCCAGAAGTCCGGACCTCCGCTCGCAATAGAGCTACATGAAGAGAGCGGAGGGGCCGGCCGAAGACCTGCGACACCGGGAGAAGAGGCCGGAGAGCGGAGAAGAACCAACCGGACGCCGGGAGAAGATGAAGCGGAGGGACCCCCGAAGCCGGAAGAAGACCCCCGAAGCCGGAGGAAGATCCCCCCCCCGGAGCTGTTTAATAAAATATTTTAAAAACCTGTGTAGTGTGTTTTATTACTTACACTTTTTTCCTAGGTAAATGGGTAGGGGTACCATGTACCCCATACTCATTTACATAGGGTGGGGGGCCGGGATCTGGGGGCCCCCTTATTAAAGGGGGCTCCCAGATTCCGATAAGCCCCCGCCCGCAGACCCCGACAACCAACGGCCAGGGTTGTCGGGAAGAGGCCCTTGTCCTCATCAACATGGGGACAAGGTGCTTTGGGGGGGGGCGCAGGGCGCCCCCCTCCCCCAAAGCACCCACCCCCCATGTTGAGGGCATGCGGCCTGGTACGGTTCAGGAGGGGGGGGGGGGGCGCTCGCTCGTCCCCACCCCCTTTCCTGACCGGCCAGGCTGCGTGCTCGGATCGGGGTCTGGTATGGATTTTAGGGGGACCCCACGCCGTTTTTTCGGCGTAGCGGGGTTCCCCTTTATAATCCATACCAGACCTAAGGGCCTGGTATGCCCCGCGCTCGCCGCAATAGGAAGATTTGTTTTTCCTATTGCAGCGAGCGCGAGATGCAATACCATCCCCTCGTGTCGTATTTGGTCTGTCGGACCAGCCTACACACGAGCGGGCTTTCCGTCGGACCAGCACACACACGAGCGGACTTTCCGCCCGAAACTGAGTCCGACGGAAAGATTTCAAACATGTTTAAAATCTAGGTCCGGCGGGCTTTTGGGAAGAAGTCCGCCGGAAAAGTCCGCCGCCGCCCACACACGGGCGGATTGTCCGGCACACTCTGGTCCGCCGGACCAAGTATGCCGGAAAGTCCGACCGTGTGTACGCGGCATTAGTTACTCTTATTTTTGCTCCCCCCAAGGAGGAAAGGAAAAAAATAAAAATAAATTGTGTTCTATACAGTTGCGTGACATCTTTGTAGAACCCTGTTCTCAGGATTACTCACAGACTTTCCACTTTTCCCAGACCGCCTCCCACACAGTGGTGAACTCGATATCTCATAACTAGTACCTTCTCTTTCAGCATACACCACTGATCCTACCCGTCATCTACGTGCTACAGGTACAGTTCCCTCTTCCCACCTACCTAATCTCTGGCTTCTACCACACCTCCAAATCCTTCCCCCCTCCATTCCCATACTCCCCTCCATTCTCATCTGACGACACAAAGACCAATTCACAGTATAGAAAGGCGCCCCGCCTCTGACACTACCTTGACCCAGTGAGCGGAACAGTCCTATGAATATGGCATCTTCCCAGCGACAGGACAACAATCTCCACCTAAAAATCATCTCCCTCAATGCCCGCCTCTAAATCTAAGGTAGTATCAATACTAATGGGCAAAAACTGTCCCTTCCACACCTTAGATTTACTGTCAGAAAAGGAAGGTGGATACCTCTTTCTAAAAAGCAAAATAAGAGGGAGACCGTTCACCCTTGTCAACATTTATGCTCCAAATTCACACCAAGTAACCTTCTTCCGTAAAATTACCCACCTGCTTGTATCATTTAGAGAGGGAGTTTGATGTCATGCTGAATCCACTTCTGGACACATCAAATAGTGCGTTCTCCCTTCCCTACAAAGCTCTTCGAGCCATCAAAACATGCATGAAGGAACTTACACTTCATGACGCCTGGTGCGCGCTAAATCCACATACCAAAGATTATTCATTTTTCTCAGCCCTGCACCAACGTTATTCGAGACTCTATTACCTTTTCATTTCTCAGCAAGACTTATCAATGCTTTCCCGTGAGACTATTGATCCAATGTTACTATCGGATCACCACCCCGTTTCAATGTTCTTAAAAATTCCAGATTCTTCTACCCACTCTTCACTCTGGCGTTTAGACACATCTCTCCTCACTGACCCCATCTTGGTAAATGAGATACAAAAATGTCTACGCCAATTCTTCACAGAAAATGAGCACCCTGATACCTCCCAGATAATTAAATTGGAAACGCACATAGTGTGGTGAGAGGAAAACTCATAGCCCTATCAGCCAAGCGTAGACGTGAATGACGAGCAGTTCTCAATGCCTTGATTGCTCGAATCCAAGTTGGAGAGAGCACACAAGATGTCACAGGCGACGCATTCCCTCTCCGATCTCATTCAAGCCAGAACCGAGCTGTTAGAAGAGTTAGGCAAAAAAATAAAAATAAAATATATTCTTTTTTTTTTTTTTTTTATTCTTTATTTATATTTTACCAATACAAAACTAAAATCCGTACATTGACATACATCTTATAAGAATGCTTCTCTATTAACCCTCTCGAACTAAAAACCCACCCCTCTCCCACCTCCATCCTGCAGTTATTCTATTGTATATACCGAAAACCTGGTTTCCGCTCATAGTTCCCTGACTTTAAACCAGTTTAAGCTTTAGCCAATAATCTCCTTGACATAACTCCACGTATTCTTAAACCTCCGCCACCCTTCCCATTTGTCTTTTCGTTCAGCCCCCTCATCTGGTTCTATTCCACTACCATCCAAACACTCCATGTTGTAGATTTCATTAACACTAAACAGCCATTCTCGAGTTTTAGGACTCTCTGATTCCTGCCATTTTTTTGGAATCTGACTCTTGGCAGCGTCCAACAATATAAGGATTATAGATGTTTGGTATTGCTTAATTGACTCCTCTGTCCCATGAAATAAGCATGTCCATGGATCTTCCAAGATAGTATTATTAGTAATTTCCTTTATTAAATGTATAACTTTCCTCCAGTATGCTTTAATGATGGAGCACTCCCACCATATGTGAGCCATCATTTCAATATTTTTACACCCTCACCAACATTCCACAGATTTTTCCGGTTGGAATTTGCTAATTTTGTCTGGTGTCGAATACCACCTTGCTAGACACTTAAAATTTGTTTCCGTCATCTTGGTGTCAACTGAAGAACTGTGTATAATTTTCAAAATTTTTCCTAACATGTGATTACTACATTGTATCACTAATTCCCTTTCCCATTTCTTGATAAAGGGAGGCACATCCAGTTCCTCTTTAGACATTAAAATTTTATAAAGTCGAGAAATGGTATTTCTTGATTTTTCTCTCTTACAAAGCTGCTCAAGCGGCCTATAATCTTCTTCACCTCTGATCGGTTTCGGAAGTTTCTCTACAAAATGCGACAACTGGATGTACCGCCATGTATCAAACTCCATTAGATCTGTCTCAGTTCTCAAATCGTGATATGTGCAAATTTTCCCTTCTCTAATTAAGTCTTTTAATTGTGTATTGCCATTCTTTATCCAATTCCCTCCCACCTCCCTCATCCCCGGTTCAAAAAATGTATTATCCTTCAAGTAGATCAAGGGCGAATTATAATACCATTTATTTTGTGTGTGGATCTGGTCCCATAGTTTTAGTGTATTAAGTGTTAAATCCGGTGTCTTTGTGCTAAGTGTTCTGTATTTTGGAGGGTTCCATACAATGTGACCTAGGTGTGTGCTACTCATACTATGTTCGATATTGACCCATCTCTTATCCGAGACCTCCCTTGACCATTCCATAACCCGTGAAAGTGTCACTGCAATATAGTATTTATTAAAATCCGGTAGAGCTAGTCCTCCTTGTTTTTTCCCCCTAGTCAAAACCATGTATGCAATTCGTGGCTTTTTGTTACACCAGACAAACCTCGCAATTAGGCCTCCTAGGGCTCTCATATATGACTGTGGGAGGGATATCGGAAGCATCTGGAATTTATAAAAGATTTTCGGGGGCCAACACCATTTTTACTGTGTTAATGCGTCCGATCCAAGAGAGGGGGCGCATTGACATATTTTTTATTTCTTGCTTAATTTCGTCTAATAGGGGTATGTAGTTTATTAAATACATTTTCTTCAGGGAATTAGATAATTTAACTCCTAAATATGTTATGTCCTTTCTCCAGGGAAAGTGAAATTCCCTTGAAAGTTTTTCTTCTTCCTGCTTGTCTATATTAATGTTTAAGATTTCAGATTTGCTGAGATTTATCTTAAAATTTAAGATGTCACCATATCTTTTTAAAAACCTGCAGCAAATTTGGAATCATGATCCTGGGGTTAGTAATATAAAAAAGGACATCATCAGCAAATGCTGCATGTTTATGTTCCTCTGTTCCTATCTTTATCCCGCTACAGACTGGATTGTTTCGGATAGAAGCCAGCAAGGGTTCCAGAGTTAATACAAATAAAAGGGGAGACAGTGGACACACTTGTCTGGTACCGTTCTCCATCTTCAAAGGTCTCGAAAGGACCCCATTCACTTTAACGGATGCCGGAGGGTGATTGTATAATATTTTAAACCATGTAATGAATCTTGGGCCTACTCCCATTAATTCCAATGTTTTGATCATGAGTCCCCAGTCTACCCATCGAACGCTTTCTCAGCATCCGTTGACAAGAATAGAGCTGGGGACCCACCAGACTTAATGGACTCGAGAAGGAGCAATGATCACACTACATTGTCCCTACCCTCTCTTCCCGGTATAAAACCTACCTGGTCTGGGTGCACCGGGGTAGTCATTTTATCCTTCAACCTGCCTGCATACAATTTGGTGTCCGCATTCAATAGGGCAATGGGTCTGTAGCTAGAACACAGCATATTGTTTTTTCCCTCTTTAATATCAGGGTGATGGTTGTAGATAGGGCATCTCCCCCCATTTCACATTTGGTACCCAGCTCGTTCCAGTAATGACAGAGCTTCGGAACCAAAGTTTTTTTATATTTTTTTAAAAAATAAGTAGTAAATCCGTCTGGTCCCGGACTCTTTCCCAGGGGTGAATCCTTTAATGCAGTATAAACTTCGTCTTCAGTTATAGGTCTATCCATGTCAACTCTGTCTCCCTCAGACAGCCCTGCCACCCCAGCTCCATTCAAGAATTCTTCCACCTTCCTGTCCTCTATTTGTTCCGGATGTCCCTTTTGGCCTACATTATACAGGGCTTCATAGTACTTCCTAAACTCTCCTGCTATCCCTTTAATTGTTGATACGGCCTCACCATTTTTATTTTGAATTTTCTCAATAAAATTCAAGTCTCTTTTCTTTTTCAATAACCTCGCAAGGTACTTGCTTGACTTGTTTCCCCAAAGATATCTATCTCTTGTTGTTTTATTTAGGGCCCTCCTTGAGTCCTGTTCCATGCTGTCACTTAACTCCTCCCTTTTAATGGTCAGCTGGTGCAAGCTTTCCTGATGTTGTCCCTTAAATTTTTTAAATTTTTTTTTAAATTTGCTTTGAAAGCCTCCCAAATTGTGGAGGCAGCTATTTGGCCTGTTTCATTAACATTAAAAAAAAAATTAAATCTCTTTCTGCACTATTTCTGCCACTATATCATCTTTTAATACATTTTCATTTAGCTTTCATGAGAAAGGTTGTCTTTGGGACCCCAGTAACCTAATCCGCATAGAGATCGGAGAATGGTCAGATAGCGTGGTTATTTCTATTCTGGTTTCCTCCACAAAGTCCAGTAGGCTATGGTCAGTCATAATATAAACTAGTCTTGAGTACGTCCCGTGCACAGGGGAGAAGAAGGTATAGTCGTTCACTTTTGCTCTCCACAATGCCATAATATGGCATTGATGCAGCTTACACCCGATCGTTTTTAATTGAACCTTACTTGTCCCCTGTGCCCGGGACGTACTGTCCAAGGAAGGATTAAGACCAAAATTGAAGTCACCTGCCAGAACAACCTCCCCCGTCTTGAACTCCGTCAGCTTATCCAATACCTGCTTGAAGAATATAGTCGGGTTTTTATTAGGACAGTAGACATTAGCTAGAGTGATCATTTTATTCCCGTTCAGAAAGAGATAGCGGCCCTCAGGGTCCGTCAGTCTATTAGTCAGAGAAAACTTAGACGATCTTGAAAACCCAATTGCAACCCCCTTAGCTTTCCTTATGGGTGTGTCGCTATAGAACCAGGTAGGCAATGTGGGAGAATATATCCTAATATTTGTATCCAGAGTTAGATAGGTCTCCTGAAGGAATACCACATCTGCTCTGTAATGATGGAGTTCTTTTAGTACTTTGCGTCTCTTAACTGGAGAATTCAGGCCCTTAACATTGTATGATAAAAAATTTAAATCTGTCATTTATTTAGGTCTATTGAGGGATTTCATCTACCTATCATCAGCAGTCTTCCAAAGGAAATTTGTACACATCCCTGCAGGATAGAACTCCACCCCCACCCTCCCACCCCAATTCGCCCCAACTCCCCTCCCTCCATCCCCGGGCGCAATCCGGCCCTGAGGCTGTAGCTGTGAATCACAACTGATCCCATACTACACGCTTCTTCACCCAGGGTGAGACTCTGATTGTCGCCACCGGTGCGGGGGGGGGGGGAGGGGCGAAAACGGGCGAATCAAACCAAACAGCACCTTTCCCCGAGACTCCCCCACCACAACATCACATTTTATCTGTATTAATTAAACACCCCCCTGCCCCCCCACCATCCAAATTCATAATTTTTATAATTTGAGTCAAAATAAACCCCATAAGAGCAAGCACTAAATACAAAAAGCAAGATCCTCTCTAAGATCCTCTCTAGGGTCCAAATATAACTTGTAACTCTTATCTACGAATAACCGGTACGGGAATACCCAAGCTTTCACAAGTCCTGGAGATCTTCCAAGAACCTCAGCCTATTCGATCTTCCCTCTTTCAGGACTACTAGGGATGAAGGAAACCCCCAACTGTACTTTATGTTGGCCTTTCTCAGTTATTCAAGCAGTGGTCTTAACTGTCTTCTCCACTCCATTCCTGCTGATAGCTCAGAGAATATTTGTAATTCCGTACTCTCGAAACAAACTGGGGGGGCTCCCCGAAGCCTATTCCAGATCTTTTCTTTATCTTCATATGAATGGAATTTGATGATAACATC
This sequence comes from Aquarana catesbeiana, assembly GCF_042186555.1. NCBI lineage: Eukaryota > Metazoa > Chordata > Amphibia > Anura > Ranidae > Aquarana > Aquarana catesbeiana. Next base: position 539,367,882 of record NC_133327.1, read on the forward strand.
TCTGGGTGTATCCTGACTTAGGTTTGGGGGTTTTCTGATCCTGTGTACCCTGTCTATCTTTAGGGCCTCATCTTCCCATCTGCCCAGGATTGGATTAAAGATTTTTTCATTTTAATAACCAGATCTTCACTCTGTTTTTCGGGTAGAGATGTAATCCGCAAGTTTTGGCGGCGACTGTGATTTTGTTGCTCTTTCAATTTATATGACAAATTTCGGAAGTCGCTCTGCATTTTCTTCATTTGCGTTTTTTATTCTAGTATTTCTTTAGCCTGGTTTCCTGATACTTCCTCTGCCACCTCTACTCTTCGCAGCAAGTGGCCCATGTCAGTCCGTACATTCAGTATCTCTGATTTTATAGAATTTTCTAACTTGGAAAACATTTCCAGCATTTCTGATTTAGTTTGAATAAGTGCAATGTTTCTTTGCGCCTCCATCTCGCTGCAATCAGGCTCTCTTTCCTGTTCCAACTCCTCCCTGTGTCTCTCCCCTTGTTCCCCCTTTTGTTTCGCCAGTTTTTTCTTTTTTTCTTTTGTTCCTGTTTGTTTCTTTTCCAGTCCGGGACTTTTTGAACTCACGTCTTTAAGATATTTCTGAATTATGCTGGAGTTCAGGCTCTCTCTTGGGGTCTTAGGTTCTGCTGCTCTTTGTGATCGACCTCTCATATTACCTCCTTTATTTCTCCCCTTCCTCTTTATTAATGAAGCACTGAGCTTTATGATTAACAAGGAAAGAACAGGAAAACAAAGTGTCCAGCTGGTCTTCCGGGGGACTAGGAGACCGCTAATAGTATGTTCTTTTTCAAGGGCCTGTTGACTCAATGCTATAGTCACAGTATGATTACATGTAGCATGTTTAATAATATAATAATATTCCACCCAAATATCCATCCCGATAATTATTTGTGCAAAGATTGCTTAGAAATTACTTAGCTCAAACAAAAGGGGAGGCGGATGAGCAAGAGAGAGCTTATAATATACCATATATTCAATAGACTGAGTTATTTAAGAGAGTCTCTTTAAGTGACTTTATGGGTGTTTTTTTGGAGTGCCAGATAATACAGTTCTTCGAAGTAAGAGAGGGTTAAATTTGTCCTCTGTGGGATACCAAACACAGCTGCTGGTTACATAATGCCAGAGACGTCCTGGTCCACCGGTTACACTAGCTGCTTATGTGTATAGCGTCCATTCCTCTTATCCTCTCTCAAGCCGGGGTCAGCTCCGGGTCACTTGCCAGGATGTGAGAAGAGCTGCGGGGGGGGGGGTCACGAAGGGGAGAGTGCCGCTCGTCTGACTGTGCAGTAGCGAGCCTCGCACAGGGGAGAGCCAGCCACCACCAGCTACTCTGGGCTGCTATGGTAATGCTGTAGTGATGCAGTGAGGGGGTTTGTCCCAGGGCTTCCTTAATCGGTCTTGATGCGGGCTCTCACCCCGCTCTGCTTACACGTCGCTCGGTTCGACCAGCCCGCCTCCGCTCCCTCACACCAGCGCCGCCATCAGGCCCCTCCCCCCGATCTGATGCATCACGTCAGCATCGCCTCCCTATATTCTGTCCCAAAAAATGTTTTACGAATATGCAAATAAATCTGGTAAAATGCTGGCAAAAACAATCCAAACCAAAAGAGCGACCACCTGGATACACTCCTTGACAGATTCCTTAGGTCACAAATTAGTCTCAAATGCAGATATAGCAAACCAATTTGTCCAGTATTACACTAAGCTCTACAACTTATCCTCCTCAGATCCACAGAGAAAGGACCCAGCCAGACTCCAGCACCTCAAAGAATTTTTGCATAAGTATAGCCCAAAGTCGTTATCTGGAAGCTACAGGACTGGAACGTCCTCTCTCGGTAGAGAAAACAAAGCTCGCCCTTAAGCAATTAAAAACTGGAAAGAGTCCGGGCCCAGACGGACTGACTGTAGGCTACTACAAAATCTTTGCAGACACTCTTATCCCCCATTTCTTAAAAACCTTAAGCTCCTTCTCTTCACACACAACCCCACCAAGAGACCTACTACAAGCACACAAAACCAGGAAAAGGATCCCTCCTCAGTCTCAAATTACAGACCTATTTCCCTACTTAACGTAGACCTCAAACTTTATGCCAAAATTCTTGGAAATCGCCTGCTGCCATTATTACCACAGCTTGTATCCCTTGACCAAGTAGGATTCATACCGGGAAGGGAGGCTAGGGATAACACTCTAAAAGCAATCAACATCCACCACTGGTGAACCTCTCATCAAAAACCCTGATTTTTTCTCTCCCTTGAGGGCATTCGACAGAGTGGCCTGGGACTGCATGTCAGAAGCACTCATGGCTCTTGGAATCAGAGAGCACATGATGAACTTTATACTTGCACTGTATTCCTCGTCAACAGCGAAAGTACGTGTCAATGACCACCTGTTGAATGACTTCTCAATATCAAATGGTACGCGACAGGGCTGCCCCCTTCCCCCCTTAATTTTTGTCCTCACTCTCGAACCACTACTCTGAAGAATTAGAGCAAACCCAGATATAACAGGTGTGTCGATCGGCAAAAAACCTATAAATTTTCTGCCTTCGCAGATGACATTCTCCTCTCCTTGACCAATCCTATCACCAAAATACCAAACGTGCTTAAATACTTCTCTAATTTGAAAACCCTGACCAATATACAGATTCATTTCTCAAAATCTCACACCCTGAATATCTCTTTGACACAGGCCATGGTGCAACAATGTGAAACTAACTTCCCATTTACTTGGAAGCAGGAAGTGATAACGTATATGGGCATTAAGCTAACCTCCAAAATATCTGACCTACAGTCATGGTCAACATGCCTCTTTTCTTGGTTTGGACGTGCAGCAATCGTTAAAATGACTATCCTTCCCAAACTACTGTACATAATGCAAACCTTGCCAATTAAACCCTCACCTACATTCTTCTCCTCATTTAAAAAAGCTTGTACCACCTTCCTGTGGGGTAAAATACGACCTAGACTATACCACAACTGACTGACTTTGCCGAAACTGAAAGGTGGCATAGGCCTCCCTGACATCAACAAATATCATCGAGCGTGTTACCTTGCAAGGATAATAGACTGGAATATACACTCTGAAGTCAAAGACTGGGTCTAGTTAGAACACTCTTTCTCCTCCCAACCCCTACACCAGCTCCCTTGGACGGCCCAGGAACACATACCACCACCATGCAAGTCACACCCCATAATAAGTAACACCTTACACATCTTTAAAGAAGTGTGTTTAACACATAAGATCTCCTCAATACCAGAACCTTTGATCCCCATACGCCATAATCCTCAATTCTCTCCTGGTCTATCTGACACATTTCTGATAGACGTTTGGCCACACACTGATATCTGTGTGGAACATTTTTTCGACAAAGGGCAGTTCATAATCCTTCACTCACTATTCTCATGCATGACAACATATACATTTCCATTTTGATCCTACGTCCAAATCCAACATTTCTTAACCGACCCTAAACTTTTCCCACTCTGGTCTCGCCAAAAAATGCAATTCAATGCGATCTGCAGCAAACAGGAGCTACAAAGACATTTAATCTCCGACACATACTCAATGCTGTTCTCCAATCACAACCCTGAGTCCGATAAAGTGAGTAGCAAATGGGAACAGGAACTCTCTCTAGACTTAACAGAGAAAGATTGGGAAAATATATACACATGCATACACAAAGGAACAGTTAATGTTTCTACCCATGAAAACGGATTTAAAATTCTCTCAAGCTGGAATAGGACTCCCATCACAATTACATAGAATTTACTCTAAGATTTCACCCAATTGTTGGTGATGCAATGAAGGTTCACTATTACACATATGGTGGACATGTCCACTAATCCAATCATTTTGGAAGGAAGTCCACCGCCTTACCAACCAGATTACAACATTCCCCTTAGACTTTGCACCGGCACAATTCCTGCTACATCACTCATCCATTTTGCCAAAAACGTACAGCCTCTCTCTAGCCATGCACATGATAAATGCAGCGAAAATGTGCATACCATGCCGTTGGCATAACCCCAACCCTCCCACAGTAGCAGAATGGTTTTGACGCATAACAAACATCGCAGAGATGGAGGAACTAGTACACCAAGCGAAAGAGACACAATCCAAATTCAGCAAAGGTTTGGTCCTGTTGGCACCTCTTTGTAACATCAGATGAATTTGCTCGATTATTGGCCTAAAAAATAGAAACGGAATCTCTAACACCCAATACCACCGAGCAGAGGAGAATGGAGTCCCTAAACCCCCCTCCCCTTTAATTCCTTTAGCTTTTCTTCCCAGCTTACACCCAAAATGAAGACCGGCACGTTACAGGATATGCAGATTCACATTTGTTCTTTAGTGAATATGAATTCTACAATCCATTACAGTTCACAACCAGAAAATGCACCTTTAGAGAAGGAGAGGGGGACGGGGGTAGTCTATATCCTCCACAAAGTTTGAGCCCAATTGGGGTGTCTAGAGGGTACTGGACTGCATCCCTGACCTTCCTCATGACTACCAGTAATGCACAATGTTTGAAATGTATATATCTGTTTCCATCCAGATAGATCTTATGTACCTTTACAAAAAATATGCTCATTAGATGCTCTCTTGTATGAAAAATTAAAAACTGTTATGTGCATGCATTACTCTTTATTCTTGTAAAAACTCTCAATAAAAACATTTGGGGGAAAAAAGTCATTATTTTGATGTTAACTACCTGTTTTATGGCAGCAGCTAGCTGCCATAATCTCACTATAATTTTTTGCTATGGGCGATTTTGCATCAGATAAAAGTGGTTCCACTGGCGCATTCGCCGTGGGATCACTTTTAGAGGCAGCAGAGAGGTGCCCCCTCTTCCACTGCTTTCGGCTTGCTGGAGCCATCGGTAAAGCCCGAAAGAAATCTTATGTGGCCGGTTGCTGGACAGGAAGGGCCCCTACTTGTGTCTATGTTCTTGGAGGACCACAGCAATCTCTGATGTCACTTAAGGTTCTCGGGCCAAAACAAATGAAACATGCAAAAACATTTTTTTCCTTTTGTTTTTAAAGGTAAATAATAATTAATAAAAATAATAATTTTTGACAATAGATCGTTCAATGAAGAGGACCTGTCATGCTTATTTCTATTATGTTTACATTTCTTGTAATAGGAAAAAAGTGATTAAAAAAATAAATAAAGGGACAGGGTAAAAATAAAAAATAAAAAGTTAAAGAAATAATAAAGAAAAAAAGTAAAGTGCCCCATCCAAGTGTGCCCGTGTGCAGAAGAAAAAGCATATGTAAATCTTGCCCGCATATGTAAACAGTGTTCAAAGCACACATATGGTATCGTTGCACTCGTTAGAGCAAGAGTAATAATTCTAGCAAAAGACCTTCTCTGTAACGCTAAACATGTAAGCTGTAAATATTTTTAAAGCGTAGCCTTTGTGTTTGAAAAACTGTTGCGCAAATACAGTGTAACATAAAAAATTGCAACGGCTACTATTTTATTCCCTAGGGTCTTTGCTAAAAAAAAAAAAAAAAAAAAAAAAGTATAATGTTTGGGGGTTTGAAGCTTTACATTTTTCAGCTATTGTGAATCTTAGCTTTTTTTGTCTTTCACTAAAATACTTAAGGGCCCGTGTTCACAGAGGAGATAGGTGAACCTGGGAACTCCCGAGGAAGGTGACAGCTCTGTGTCAGCATGCGTAAGCGAACATGTGGCTTTAAAGCCACCTGAATTAGTTCTACTGTAAAATTTGGGCTTTCACACTAGTGAGGCAGGAAAGGCTCTTTACAGGCGCTATGCAGGTGCTATTTTTAGCGCTGTAGCGCCTGTAAAGCACCTCAGTGTGAAAGGGGTCTTACTGCCCTGTAGTGATGGTAACAGCTGTAATAGTCAAAGCTGTTTTAAACGCTGCTTTTTTTAAATTGAATGGATCCCCAAGTAGTTTTTGCCATGATATGTTAGTATGCACTGCATTTTAGCACATTATGGCTGACTTACCTTTAAAATGAAGACCTCCAGCACTGAGCTGTGACCACTCCAGATGGTCCCAGGTGCTTCCATCTTGGCTTGGTCTTCCTTCCAGCAAAGTGGAATGATAAATATTTCACAAACCAAAGATGTGGTGACCGACTGTCCTGTTGTGTGTGAATTCTTTGATAATCTCTATTATTGCACCCCTATAGAAAGCATGCAGTATTTCTTGTCATAACCCAGCTTTATTAGTCTCCTCAGAAAGTACAATTGCTGGTGCGACATTCCCATCAAACTCAATAAATGTGCAGACCCTGAAGGTTCATCTGTAATTATTGTATCCAAAAACTTTAAACTACTCACCATCTCAACCTCCTCTCTATCCAGAATAATATTTTTAATTTTTTTCTAGTGATCTCCAGAATAATATTTTTTTTTTCTAGTGTTCTCCAGAATAATATTTTTAATTTCTTTCTAGTGATCTGCAGAATACTTTTTTTGGGTCAAGTTACCACAACACCATTATTATCTCATAGTTTTTAAGCTCAAAGATACAACTATGTTGGTGTCCCTTGTTAATTTGACATTGTATTTTTGAAATGTACCTGCCTACTCACAAACAAACTGTCCTTTTTTAAGTAAAACACATAGCCAATTTTTTTTCCAAAATGTTTTTTTATTGAATAGGGAGCACAAGGTCATATAAAAATCAAGAGGATGGCAACGATGGAGAAACAGTTGGAATTGGTGAAGTGTTTGTACCCCAGGGCAGACATCAATTATGTGAATTTCAAAATTGGTAACCAGAGAAGTCTATTTAATAGGGAGCACAATATGGTTCTGGACTCTGAAAGATTAGGAGCAGCAGCAGATGACATATATGTCCCGAGACTGTGGTCTTCCAACAGCCTGCGTTTTTTGCCAGACCAGACCGAACCCAGGCCATCACTCTTAACGCTTCCTTCCACACAAATAAACTAAATTAAATCAAAAATGCATTCTCTGCACAAAAAAAAAGATCAACTCAAATCATAATTTTCAAAATAACCAAAAATAAAATTATAAATTGTAGTGTTGAAAATCCCCAGCCCAGCGGGCTTGTTGGGGCTGCATTTCCCATGGTCCACCATGCTGCTGTGGTGGGTGGGGTGGCTGTGGTGTCTGTGGAGTCCATGGAGGTGGTTGAGGATTGTGGTCTAAGTCGCAGATGTGCATTTTTGGGGTAATTTGGCCCCACCTCCCCTTGTTGAGGAGCTGCAGGATCATCTCCTCGAACATGCTGCGTTGGTCCTCCTCCATATCCTTCAACTTATTGGCGGTCATGCATCCAAATGCCTCCTGTGCATCTGGTGCCGTGCTAATGGCACTTGTTGCATGCCTGAGGAAGGCAGCTGCAGTGTCATCCAAATTTCTTGTTTTCCTGGCCCTTTTAGTTAGAGGGCATAGGGGAGGAAGCTCAGTCTGGCCGCTGGGCAGGGGCTCCTCCTGACTGAGACTTTCCTGTGTATGAAAATGGGACATAGTTTTAGGTTTTTGGTCATCAATCACACACAATTTTGAGCTCATGACTGTTGCAAATTGAATGTTAACAAATAGAAAAGACTATCATATTGACCCCAGCATTTTTCATTCTTGTCCCAATCATTGTTGGCCACTACTGTCTATTGATATGTAAACCACTTTGTTAAATCAGAAATTTGGGATCAATAACGTCTAGTTAACATCATTATATTTTTGTCTACAAATATGTTCAACAATGCTATACCTGGGTCAAGCTGGGCCCCTCCACATCTTCTTCCTGTGTAGAAGGACCAGGGTGGTCCTCAGGAGCTGTGACCTCATCTGATTTGGAAGGAAGCATTGAGAGTGATGGGCGTGGTTCACTTTGGTCTGACAAAAATGCAGGCTGTGGTAGTACTACAGCCTGGGGACATATATGTCATCTACTGCTGCTCCCGATCTCTGGGATTCCATGACCATTCTTGCGCTCCCTGTTATATGTACTATGCAGGCTACCAATTTTGGCCTTCAAATAACTGATGTCTGCTGTGGGATACAGAGGCTTCACCAATTGCAACAATTTCTCCATCGCTGCCTTCCTCTTGATTGTATTGGAGTAATCCCTACTTTTAACTTGCCATAGAAACGTCAGCTCCCGGTACTGCTGGATAAATTCGGTTAAAAAAATCTGGGTCTGTGAATTTATCCATCATTTTGCCTGCAAGACACAACACAAGACAAACCCTAATGTCAGGCTAAACTCATAATCTGGTCCCAATATAGGCCTCAATCTATAAGCAGTATAGGCCACTAACCAATGATGTCCCAATTTCCAATTGTACCTCTGTTTTAGCTTTCCTTTTGGCGATATCGATCGTTCATCCTCCACTTCCAGATCGTTCCTATGGCCGTTACATTGACCGCGCTTTATGGCTTTATATACACTGCATATGCATGAAACTCTGCCCCTGTCCTTCTTTCTAGTGTATTCCCTGCCTTTTATCTTTCGGGGCAGTGGGAGGCAAATGGCAGTGAGGGAAGCCCGGAGCAAGACACTTCCAGATCCAGGAGGAGATATAAGGCCTCAAATATGTCGTTTGAAGAAATGGTGGAGATGGTGGACATCTTAGTGAGGACAGACTATGATGGGAATCATGGACCTTACAGAAACCCAAATGCCAGAAAGGCCAAGATCATGGCTAACATATAAAAAAGGAACCCAGTATTGCTACCAGGGTTCAAACAGATGGCTACTTTGGCAGCAGAAAGTCTAAACCACTTGGTTCCAAAAAGTACAAAATTTATTAATAATACTAATATCGATACAATTCATTGCATAATATTGTTAGTAAAAGGTGCAAGACAACTCCACATGTTATGCTCTCCGGGTCCCATCCATAGGAGGGATAACCCGGAAGGAGCTAAGTGTATACAGACACAGAAAAACAAAAACAACACATACACAGCACTGAAAAGACAATTGGACAAAAACCCCCTCCCACACACACACACACACACACACAGACAGTCCGGACAGCAGCCTAAAGCTTATTCACAGGAAAAATGCCAGCTATATCGCATATAAGTTTGGAATAGGTATTATGGCTTGACCATGTTAAATCACCAAGTTGTGTTGGTTTCCTGTGAATAGCCCCCGGGGGATGTAAAAAGTTAATTGGTGTATATAAGTGTACAAAAAGTTTCTCCTGGATGGAAAAAGGTAAGGATAAGTTGAGTGGGATCACTGACTGAGCGATTCTTAATACTAAGGGCCAATTATAGATTCCCTATGCAAAGAGAACAGTCCTTAAATTGACCAACAGCAGGTCATCCGGTTTAATGGTCAAATGTCTCTTCCTCAGAGTAAACAAAAGGGGGCTTCGTGCATAGTGTAATGACCTCCAAGGGGAAGTCCACCTGGAGTATAATTGGCCACTGAAGTGAAAAATGCAGAATCAATTCAGAAAAGGGGAATACAGCAAAGTCCCATGTTTAGAAAATCATCCAACAAGTGGCTTGTGAGCCTACGGACAAAAAAAGTTCAATGGCTTCAAAGTATTGGTTTGCAGCTTCCACACAGAGATGATGTTAATGGTATTGCTACTGTGTAATCACATCGGGCAATTATTTCATCACTCAAAAAGTCGTTTTCTAACTCAGTGAGGGCAAACGTACAATGAGATGTGTAGATACGTTACCACTCTGTTGATTGTCTTGGGTATTTGATCCCCTTCTCAGTTTAGTGTCCCATTGGTCAGCTCAATGACCTAAGTCTTTTAGAGTGGCCTTCGTTTTCCTAGACCTATTAGACACAACCGCTCGTTTGTTGGGGACACGCTATGCGTGTTTTCCGATGCAGGGTTGTGCTGGTCCCATATCCTTCCTCGTAGTTCCCACAGACGGGAGCACAGCGTAGGTCGGCGTTACATGACCGCTGTGACGTCAACGTGTTTCGCTAGATTAGTAGGCGTAGCTTCATCTGGACTCAAAGTTGTGAGAAGTCTGCACAGGAATTTTGGGGTACGACGATCCAAGGATCAGTTGAGAAAATGCTGGTCGGACCTTAAATTGAGAGAGGAAGATCAGTATAGAAAGATCAGGAAAGTGCTCTGAAAAAGTAAGTATTTGTCCTGTGTTCCTATTATTAATACTTTCGTACTGGTCCATGTTCTTTTCTTTACTGTTCTACAGTTTAAAATGCCAAGTTTCATTATCGTGGACACAGGAATTGTTCGCGGGACATTAAACATCATTCGATTGACCACTAATACTTTGTTTTTGGGAGATGCAGGTTAAATGCATTTGTTATGGCCTATTTTGATTTAAATAAGTTAATTAGATTGTTGTCTAGATGTGTTTGTAACTATACTGAAGTGTCAACTTTATTCAGTATCAGTAGAGGACACTCAGCAGCTGTTTACCCATCTGGACACGGGAGCACTAGTGTGGGACACTATAACACCCTTGTTATGGTGTCCCACGTAGGTGCTCCAGTGGATACTAGGGGTATCTCCATGTGTGAAACTTGCACAAAACAGGTAAGTATTCCTGCTTTTCTCCCATCTCCCATCACGGGATATCAATGTACGTGTTTTGGGTGTGCAACCCCTTCCTCCAAACTAAAATAGGTGAGAAGAAGGGGATGCACCCCTGAAACACGTCCATTGATCCACCATGATGTGAGCTAGCACATGTTGACACACTGGGGGTTATTTCGAAAAGGCAAATCCACTTTGCACTACAAGTGCAATGCAAGTGCACTTGAAAGTGCACTTGTAGTGCAAAGTGGATTGGCCTTTCTGAAATAACCCCCAATTAGGGTGTTATTTCAACATCGGGTGTTCGCCTGTTCGCCGATAGGGATGAGCCGAACACCCCCCTGTTCGGTTCGCACCAGAACATGCGAACAGGCAAAAAATGTGTTCGAACACGTGAACACCGTTAAAGTCAATGGGACACGAACATGAATAATCAAAAGTGCTAATTTTAAAGGCTTATATGCAAGTTATTGTCATAAAAAGTGTTTGGGGACCTGGGTCCTGCTCCAGGGGTTTTAAAAACGGCAGTTTTTTCGGGAGCAGTGATTTTAATAATGCTTAAAGTGAAACAATAAAAGTGTAATAACCCTTTAAATTTCGTACCTGGGGGGTGTCTATAGTATGCCTGTAAAGGGGCGCATGTTTCCCGTGTTTAGAACAGTCTGACAGCAAAATGACATTTCAAATGAAAAAAAGTAATTTAAAACTACTCGCGGCTATTAATGCATTGCCGGTCCGACAATACACATAGAAGTTCATTGATAAAAACGGCATGGGAATTCCCCACAGGGGAACCCCGAACCAAAATTTAAACAAACAATGACGTGGGGGTCCCCCTAAATTCCATACCAGGCCCTTCAGGTCTGGTATGGATATTAAGGGGAACCCCGGGCAAAATTTTTTTTAAAAAATGGCGTGGGGTCCCCCTCAAAATCTATACCAGACCCTTCAGGTCTGGTATGGATTTAAAGGGGAACACCGCGGTAAAATAAAAAAAACCGGCGTGGGGTCCCCCTAAAAATCCATACCAGACCCTTATCCAAGCATGCAACCTGGCAGGCCGCAGGAAAAGAAAGGGGGACGAGAGAGCGCCCCCCCTCCTGAACCTTACCAGGCCACATGCCCTCAACATTGGGAGGGTGCTTTGGGGTAGCCCCCCAAAACACCTTGTCCCCATGTTGATGAGGACAAGGGCCTCATCCCCACAACCCTGGCTGGTGGTTGTGGGGGTCTGCGGGCGGGGGGCTTATCAGAATCTGGAAGTCCCCTTTAACAAGGGGGCCCCCAGATCCTGGCCCTCCCCCCTGTGTGAAATGGTAAGGGGGTACAAAAGTACCCCTACCATTTCACAAAAAAACTGTAAAAAATGTTAAAAATGACAAGAGACAGTTTTTGACAATTCCTTTATTCAAATGCTTCTTCTTTCTTCTTTCTTCTTTCTTCTTTCTTCTTTCTTCTATCTTCTATCTTCCTTTGGTCCGAAATTAATTTAATCCGAAATCCACAGAACGCCCTTTACAAGTCTATGGGAGAAATCAAAAGTGCTAATTTTAAAGGCTTATATGCATGGAATTGTCATAAAAAGTGTTTGGGGACCTGGGTCCTGCCCCAGGGGACATATATCAATGCAAACAAAGTTTTAAAAACGGCAGTTTTTTTCAGGAGCAGTGGTTTTAATAATGCTTAAAGTGAAACAATAAAAGTGAAATATTCCTTTAAATTTCGTACCTGGGGGGTGTCTATAGAATGCCTGTAAAGTGGCACATTTTTCCTGTGTTTAGAACAGTCCCTGCACAAAATGACATTTCTAAAGGAAAAAAAGTCATTTAAAAGTACTCGCAGCTATAATGAATTGTCGGGTCCCGGCAATACAGATAAAAGTCATTGAAAATAACGGCATGGGATCCCCCCAGTCCATTACCAGGCGCTTTGGGTCTGGTATGAATATTAAGGGGACCCCCGAACCAAAATGTAAAAAAAAATTGCGTGGGGGTCCCCCCAAATTCCATACCAGGCCCTTCAGGTCTGGTATGGATATTAAGGGGAACCCTGCGTCAATTTTTTTAAACAAATGGCATAGGGGTCCCCCTCAAATTCCATACCGGACCCTTCAGGTCTGGTATGGATTTTAAGGGGAACCCCGCACCAAAAATAAAAAAAAATGGTGTGGGGGTCCCCCAAAAATCCATACCAGACCCTTATCCAAGCACACAACCTGGCAGGCTGCAGGAAAAGTGGGGTGGACAAGAGAGTGGCCCCCCTCCTGAACCGTACAAGGCCACATGCCCTCAACATGGGGAGGGTGCTTTGGGGAAGCCCCCCAAAGCACCTTGTCCCCATGTTGATGGGGACAAGGGCCTCATCCCCACAACCCTTGCCTGGTTGTTGTGGGGGTCTGCAGGCGGGGGGCTTATTGGAATCTGGAAGCCCCCTTTAACAAGGGGACCCCCAGATCCTGCCCCCCCTTTGAAATGGTAACAGGTACATTGTACCCATACCATTTCACAAAAAAAGTTTCAAAATGTAAAAAAAAACAAGACACACCTTTTGACAAGTCCTTTATTAAAAAATAAAAATGTCCCACAAAGTCCATTCATCTTCTATGGCTCTGCCGACGGACCGAAAAATAAAATAAAAAACATCTGCCTCCATGGGAGGCACCCACCTTATGACACTTCAGCGCGGATGACAGTTCTTTTATAAGTGAGGGTGGGGCCACACGGTGAAGTACCTGGGTGACCCCGCCCCCCTCTGATGCACGGTGACTTCCCAATGGCTTCCCCGTGGCATCAGAGGGGGCGGGGCCACCCAGGTACGTAAGCGGGTGGCCCCCGTAAGAGTACATAACATTCTGGGCAATCAATTCTCCCTCCGAGTTGCGGCTGTTTTTCCCAATATCAAGGTACAGGAATTCATCATTTGCAGGCACCACCGCTAGCATCATTATACTGCAAAAGTACTTATAATTAAAATAATAAGAGCCCAAGTTGGGTGGTGGGACAATACGCACATGCTTCCCATCAATAGCCCCACCACAGTTGGGAAAATCCCACTGATGGTGGATTTGGGAAGCAACAGCCTGCCATTCCTGTGGATTGGAAGGAAACTGTGGAGTCAACATACAAGGTAAGTAGTAGTAGCGGGCTCAAGACACATCCAATTGTGTAGATGGTTGGATCTTGTTTTTCATTTAGTGATTAGTTGATTTAAAGTGGGGTTCCCATTTAAAAAAATAAATAAATAAAAGTCAGCTACAAATACTGCAAATACTAAATACTGCAGCTGCTGACTTTTAATTGTACACTTACCTGTCCCAGGGTCCAGCGATGCAGGGGATCGAAGCCCCGCTCATTCCCCCTTCCGCTCGGCGGCACCGGCATTCTAACTGTGGGCGCCTGGCTGTGGGTTCACAGCCGGGCACCCACTGCGCATGCGCGTGCCGCACCGCGCGCTGTCACTGGCCCCGCAATCATCTGGGACTGGTCACATGTCCCAGATGATTGACAAGAGGGAGGGGAGAGAGGCGATCCCCCTTCCTGCGCTGAAGGAAGTGACGTCAGGAGCCCAGGCACTGAGGGAGGTAGACTACGAGGGACCCCCTAGCAACAGGCATTTAGAGGTGAGTAAAAAAAAAAATTTTCTCCAAATGTTTTTTTTTTATTTTTTTTTAAACACATTACTATTTTTTTTTTGGGTTGGAACTCCACTTTAAAGACATTACTTTTCAATCTGAATTTATTTACATACACCTAAAGATGCCATCTTGATACAGAGTATGCAAGCTTGATTTGGCTACAGATTTGCATAATAGCATAGGAGGCTTAGTCATCTGCATCATGCTCTACAAGCTATTTATCTGTAAACAGATAACTGCGTCTGAAGGAATCACCTAAGTGTAGGAATACATTTTTCGGCTCTTAGCACACACTTTGAATGACAATTACTCAGTCATGCAACACTGTACCCAAAAATACATTTTAATTATTTTTTTGAGAAAGATAGAGCTATCTTTTGGTGGTATTTAATCACTACTGGGTTTTTGTACTTTTTGCTATAATAGCAAGAAAAGGCTGAAAATGAAAAGAAAAACATTTTTTTTTGTTTCTATTATACAATTTTGCAAAAAAATAATATTTCTTCCTAAATTTAGGCCCAAATATATTCTGCTACATTTCTTTGGTTAAAATAATCCAAATCAGTGTATATTAATTAGTTTGTGTGAAAGTTATAGAGTCTACAAACTATGGTATATATATATTTGAAAAAATTGATCAGTTGTCATGTACTGACTGCCTATCTTATTTCTTGAGGCCCTAAAATGCCAGAACAGTACAAATACCCCCCCCCCCCCCCCCCCAAAAAAAAGGTATTTAGTAAGAGGCATGGGGAGTTTTTGAAGTAGTTATTTTTTTGTCACAATTTTTTGGAAAATTTGTAAATTAAATAAATCTTTTTTTCACAGAGTTGTTCTTATGCCCCGTACACACGGTTGGACTTTGTTTGGACATTCCGACAACAAAATCCTAGGATTTTTCCGACGGATGTTGGCTCAAACTTGTCTTGCATACACACGGTCACACAAGGTTGTCGGAAAATCCGATCGTTCTAAACGCGTTGACGTTAAAACATGTACGTCGGGACTATAAACGGGGCAGTGGCCAATAGCTTTCATCTCTTTATTTATTCTGAGCATGCGTGGCACTTTGTCTGTCGGATTTGTGTACACACGATCGGAATTTCCGACAACGGATTTTGTTGTCGGAAAATTTTATATCCTGCTCTCAAACTTTGTGTGTCGGAAAATCCGATGGAAAATGTGTGATGGAGCCTACACACGGTCGGAATTTCCGACAACAGGGTCCTATCACACATTTTCCGTCGAAAAATCCGACCGTGTACACAGGGCATTACACGCAGCATAGGCTGCCCTGTACACACGGTTGGATTTTTCGACAGAAAAAGTGCGGTCAGATTGTGTTGTCGGAAATTCCGATCGTGTGTGGGCTCCATCGGACTTTTTCCGTCTGAATTTCCGACACACAAAGTTTGAGAGCAGGATATAAAATTTTCCCACAACAAAATCTGATCGTTTAAATTCTGATCGTGTGTACACAAATCCGACGCACAAAGTGCCATGCATACATACTCAGAATAAATTAAGAGACAAAAGCTATTGGCTACTGCCCCGTTTATAGTCCCGACGTACGTGTTTTACGTCACCGCGTTCAGAACATTTGGATTTGCCGACAACTTTGTGCGACCGTGTGTATGCAAGACAAGTTTGGCACAAAATCCGTCGGAAAAAATCTGACGGATTTTGTGGTCGGAATGTCCGATCAATGTCCGATCGTGTGTACAGGGCATTAGAATTACACGCCAAAACACATTCTGCTATGTCTCCTGAGTATGGGGAACCCACGTATGAGACTTTTTCATAGCCTAGATGCATAGAGAGGCTCCTCCTCTCCTTCCCCTCAACGCTTATAAGCCCGCGGGGCTAACATGGGCGTAGGTCTGATGAAGGAACCACGTATGCTCTGGGACGCATTATCGCCCTCATCTGACATCACATTGACCGCGTGCATTCCAGCTTGGTTCCAGAATCCAGGCCGCCTCACTGCTTCTTCACTTCCTCATTCCATGTCACCAGGGATTCAGACAGCTGCAGGACAGCTCTCTCTTCCTCCCCAGATGGACAAAGGACATAGCGATCTGCTTGAGGACATACTAATACATGCTCATTTCTTCTAACATCTTGTAAGTGTTTTTAATCCCCTTGTGCTTGTGAATAAATCTTTTTAATACTGCACTTAGAGGCACCTTTCTCTCTCCTTTCTAGGTATCAAAAATCAAACTGTTGGTGAAATATTTTGGTGAACTAATCATTTTAGCATCATTTATGTCCAGATCAACACATATGCCTTTTATAACTTAGGAGCTTTTCAATTTTTTTCTGTTTCAATACTTTTAGTAAAGGTTTAAGCCAACAATTGGTGGTGCAATTTTTTTTCTGCAACCATGGGCTGTCATTGTGTTCTTCCAGTGGGGGGGACGGGGGTATGGTGAGAACTCACAGTGATCATTGCCAGCGGCTATAGTCGCTGGCAATAATCGCATGGAAGATCTATCATGCTGGTTGTACCCAAGTAGATTGCTGGATCGACTTGAGTACAATCATCCTGTCCATAGATGGTTTGAATCTCACCCAGTCACTGCTGAACCAAGATTGTTAGCTACTGTGCTGCTCTTTTTTTTTACTTATCCCTTCCTTTCCAGGCTAAGAACTAATACTTGTACCCGGGACCTATGACCCATACTATCACAGGTGTAAGGCAGTCAGGAGAGGGTCATCACCTACACCAGTCAAAGCCTACATGCAACTCTGCAAAGTTAACTCAACACTTTGCCTGATATGTGCCAAGTTTGAAGTCTGAACAGATATAAATATGTTATTGCATCTCCAAACCTGGTGCTCTGGAGCAACATTGGGCAGCCCTCTTGAAGTCTGAACTCTCCTTGCATTATTACCCAGCAAAGAGCAACAAGGCAGCATATACACTACTAGCCATGCTTCACTGAGGTATAGATGAAGATGCTGAAGAGATATAAATCCCTGACTGGAAGAAGTCCTAAGATAGGCCTCAGGGAAACCTCATCCATCTACTGAAAGAACATAACTGCCCAGATACACAGAGATGATGAATTGGTTGCCCCCCCCCTTCTTCCCTCCAGAGAAAACATGTCATTATGTCAAGGGCATGTGCCTTCTTTGTAACAGAAAGAATCCACATGGAAGTGGGGCACTGGGTTGTCCACAAAATGTTTACCTGGTTCAAGAGACAAGCAAAGTGTGTGGATCTATTCGAGTTGGTTAAACAGGTCGACTCACACTATGGGCTGTGGCTGCAGGGGGATGAGACCCTGATTCCACCTCTGAATTTGGACACGTCTACCTCAATGTAAGTACCGACCATCAACTTTCTTCCACTCAACGGATCAGAAGACGGATACCATCAAGTTCTGGTTGTGGTGGCCCATTTTACCGAGTTTGTGGTGCCAGTAGCACCCTGTGACCAGATCACTGTCCATTTCACTGTGTCCCTAACAGATGTCCCGATCAGAGTCCCCCTTCACATCTGAGTCCCCATCATAGTGCCCCCATACATGGATTATCCCCATCAGAGTGTCCAATTACATCAGTTGTCCTCATTAGAGTGCCCCCTTACATTAACTCTGCATCAGAGTGCCCCCCTTACATCAATTTCCCCCCAGTAGAGTTTGTTTCCCTTTACATCAAATATCCACATTAGAGTCACCCTTATATGAGGTGTCCCCATCAGAGTGCCCCCTTACATCAAATGTCCTCATCAGAGTTCCATTTTACATCAAATGTCCTCTTCAGAGTGCCTCCTTACATCAGCTATCCCCATCGGAGTGCCGCCTTACAGCAGTTGTCCTCATCAGAATTCCCCCTTACATCAATTGCCACCATTAGAGTACCCCCTTACATCAACTGCCTACTTCAGACTGGCTCATGGATTAGTGGATGCACTCTCAGATACAGTGTACCTAGAGGGGCGTAACTAAAATCTGGAGGGCACAGCCCACCCCAGCACCTCCCTACTAGATCCATGCCTGCTCTGGCTTCAGTATTTTTTGGTTCATTGATTTAAAACAAGCATGCACCAAGTGAAGTTAGATTAAAGTAAGAACTCTTAAAATGCTTCTGGCTCAAGAACTCAGAATGATGTCCTACTGATATTTAAAATCTTCTGCTAGACATAAAAAAATCTACAGGCATCAGGAAACAGCAGTTCCTGGAAATGATTTGGTAAAAGTACATATCAACGTAACTAAAATGTTATATGTTTCCCATAAGAGAACGTTTAATAAATCTCCCAGGAAGAAATAATATATCTAGTGCTGAACTTTTTTATTCCCTTTTTTTATTGAAGACAATATTACTTAAGACCCAAAGCGATAAAATGAGCATATGTAATTTCATGGGTAGTTCTCTTATGACATTTTCTTACACAGCTGAGGTGTATGGAAGACAGCTGATAGATCAGGGTGACGCCTGTATCATAGGAATTTCTCTTCAGCCTGCTCACATTCTGATAAATTCTTAAGGAATGTGTGATTTTTTTAAAGCCTCAGAAGTAGAAAGGTATTTGATTGACACAAGAAACAGTAGTTTCTGCCTGGCTTCAACACACAAACATTACCCCTCTCTCTGCTAATGAATTCCATACTGTTTTTTCTGGTTACGCTGCCTAAATGTTGGCCTAGTATAACTTATCCTAAAGATGACGTGAACATCCTATTAAATTTAACTTTATTTTATTTAACCTATAAGAAAAAGTTGAAATATTTGCAAAGCAAACCACTAAAATCTCATCAAAGCTTTAACATGCTAGTATAATTTGAAAAGTACAGTAGTTTTTACGATTTATAAAGCTTTTCATCAAAAAAGGTGTAATAATCCTGCCATGAAGGTCCTTTTTTCAGGTGTTTCCCTGTTATATAGTGACAATGCTTTGTCCCAGCTGTATTCCTGCATTGTCATCTGGTCACACAGACCTCCAGTGAAGGCTATAAGTGGCCATTTCAACACACATTTGCCAACATGGTCCACTGTTGCCACCATCAGAAAACATTCCCAAGGCTATGCAACTGTCTTTGAAGTGAATGAATGTACACAGGAAGTGGTTTCCTAACATCAGCCTCCACAACCCTTCAGGATACAAAAGTGACGTAAGGGCCCCTGGAAGGAAGCAATAAATGGTCCTGGAAAAATTGTGTTTTTAGCAAATTTTCAGAGGATTGTTGCTAATCAATACCGGTAGTAGGAATGGAGCATAGGATAGGAACATATTTACACCCTTCTTTTGCAGGCAGGACTTTCAGTTTCTTTTTCTTGACAGGGTTGTTTTAATGTCTTTCAGTTAGTCTTTACTTCAACTTTGACTACAAAGATGTTAAGCTGAAATTACCATATTATTTTACATTTAGATTAATATATGAATACATGTAAAAACAATAAGGTAGCTTTTTACAAGTATATTCCTATATTATGAATAATTAAAGAAAGCCTAAAGTAAGAAAATAAGGATTTGAATGGTTTATTATTAGTAAACAGTGAAATTCCAAGCAGTTCAGCATCCTCCATCTTTTCTTCACAAACATTTCTATTTTACTATATGTGAGGCAACAGGGGAACTAATTTCCAACCAATAAAAAAAATAACCAAACAAGGCATGGTAAGTGTAATTTACCTATAAAATCAATTAAAAATGCAATTATTTTTTTTGCTGTAATGCCTAGGATTGCTGAGAGGTCATCAAAAAGCCAATCACTGCACTATGGGATGTTGTATTACCTATACAAAATTGGAGCATTCAAATGTATGTGCTTACATGGGAAATGTGAGTGTCTTTGACAGAACATGTGGAAGACACAATGTCACACAAAAGCAGAGGTTCACTTTATGTTGTAACTAATATATTTTAATGAACGGTGAGAATAGGTACAGACCATTTTATATAACAAAACAATAGATAAATATAGGAAGTGAGCGGAAATCTACCCTAGGACGGGAAATTCATGCCTGTTATGCGTACACACGATCAGAATTTCCGTCACAAAAAACTTGGATGGTTTTTCCAATGGAATTCCGCTCAAGCTTGCCTTGCATATACACAGTCACACAAAAGTTCTCTGAAATTTCAACCGTCAAGAACGCGGTGACGTACAACACTACGACAAGCCGAAAAAATGTTTCCGAGCTTGCATGATTTTTTGCGCGCCCGAATTGCATACAGACGAACGCATTTTAGGATAGGAGCTTTTCTCTACCGAAAAATAGAGAACATGCTCTCGATCTTTTGCTGGCTGGAATTCTGCCAGCAAAAGACCGATGGAGCATACATACAAAAAGCTCTCATCTGAGTTTTGCTGGCGGAATTTCCAATTGTGTGTACGTGGCATAAGAGTTATCATGGGAAAAAGTTGTCTCCACTGGAGCTTTATCATCAGTCCTTGTTTCCACAACAACCCAACATTTTCAAAATCCAATTGTCATAGGGACAGAAAGTGAGGTGAAATCTTCTGAACAGGGGCACAGACAGCAAAACAAATGTTATAGGGGTGTTAACCCGTCCCTATGCTATCCAAAAAACATAAAAATATTTTTTTTGGCTGGAGCTACACTTAAAAAATGTACCTGTTCTGACTTACAAACAAATTCAACATTAGAACAAACCTACAGACCCTATTTTGTTTGTAACCCAGGGACTGCCTATATATATATATATTCTGTATACTCTACTGTTTTAATGTATATAATAACTATACAGTTTAGAACTCTCAATATACTTTGAAATTATCTAGTCAAAGTTAATTGACATTCAATTTAAGAAGCAGCTATATATTGGGGTGTATTTACTAAATCTGGTGCAGCTGTGCATATCAACAAATCAGCTTCTACCTTCAGCTTGTTAATTAGGTGTTGTCAATAAAACCTAGAAGCTGGTTGGTTACTATGCACAGCTGTACCATATTCTGTGTAATCCAGCTTTAGTAAATCCCCCAACCCCAACTTTGTTCTAATAATATCCATTCTATTTGCTGCTTCTTTTTTTCTTTAAGTAATATCCAAGTTTTTCTTTTATTTCTAATTGCATTAGTGAGTCTGCACTTCATGTACTAGGCTTCAAGTACAGATTGTTCAGTGTGCTTGCTAGACTGGCACTTTTCAACACTTACACGTGACTAGAAGTAGGTTATGCAAAGTCAAAAATGATTATGTTTACCTTGTAGTTAGGTCAGTCACAACCCATCTCTCTTACTCACATTAGCAGAAGATATATCAAATATTCTGCACACATTTTCAGAATGTATTGCCTTAAAATATGCCAATGTGTTTCATTCATCAGACTGCTTCTCTTTATACAACATCCTCTAAAAGTTTTTACATTCAACATACAACCTGCGCTTTTAAAGAGCATTTAAAACAGACAGAAACTGTTATGTCAAGTTAAAAAAAACAAATTCTAACATTAACATTGATTATTCTGAAGAGGCCCTGGGTAGTGATCAAGATCTAGACCTAGTATTTAAGGCTTATACCTCAAACTACCTTAAGGGTTCTGAAGAAGAATATAATCACAAATATTGACTAGAAAATGTCACAAAGCTAAGTTTACAATTTTTGCTACTAGTATCAAAATAAATCTTAAATTTTAAATTAAATTTATGATTTAGGAGTTATGGATGGCAAACAATCCCATGGGTCCTGAAGTTAAAGATGGACTACTCTGTATCGGGGCCCGGCATTCATTAATAGGCTTCCCATTAAGTTCACCTACATCAAGTATTCTTCTCTTAGATACCAGAGTCAGTCTTATAGAGTCTTGAATTAATCCTCTCTATAGTGAAAGAATGTACTCCTACACTGGCATACAGAGAAGCCACAAACAGGATAGTAGATATACTTTGGATGTGAGATGGGGGTTCCCATTGTATCTTGGTAAACAGGATTTAAAAATATGTCTGGGTTTGGTTTGTGGGACATTTATTAAACTTAAAGTGGTTGTAAACCCTTACAATCTACATTTTACTACAGGTAAGCCTATAATATGGCTTACCTGTAGCTACCCCACATATCTCCTGCACGGTTTAGGAGATAACCCCTGTATCAGCATGTGCGGACATCATCGGTACATGCGCACTGAAGCAATGGCACGTTTGTATCTTTGCTGCAGCTAGTGTGCTATTACTGGCGGCACCCACATGTGCGCGGGAGTGACATCGCCGGCGCCCGCGATACCTGGAAGTAACTACAAGAGTGATATTGCCGGCTGGAGCTGTCTACTGGGACCGCTGTGGGGGCTTCGATTTAAGGTGAGTATTTCATAATGAGCAAGTATGCTATGCATACTAGTTCATTATGCCTTTGTCTTGCAGTTTTTTTTTTGTGGGTTTGCAACCACTTTAATGTGAATTCTGAATATTGAAAACTTAAAGCTGGACCCCAATGAAGTCTATGAAGGGTGAATCTTGAAAATCATTACTGGCAATTATCAAGGCTGATAGGCAAGTGGTTGTCAAAAAAGGGCATACAAGGGAAACCAGACACCATGAAGGATATTTACCAATGCAAAAAAAACTTCAAAAATATCATACAGCAGGAGAGGGTCCACCTTTTTAATGTGACTTTGAGGTCAGCAAGGGAAAAACACCAATCCTTTCAATTACATGCTTGGGAAATGTTTTTAAAGCGGAGCTCCACCCAAAAGGGGAAGCTCTGCTTGTTTGCTTCCTCCCCCCCCCTCCACTGCCACATTTAGCACCTTTTGAGGGGGGAGAGCAGGTAGCTGTTTTTGACAGGTTCTCGCCCCCACTTCCTGGAATTTTCGGCCCCAATCCTTCTTCTGCTGCCGCGGGGCCATTCAGAAAGCACGGTGCACTTTGCGCATGTGCAGTAGGGAACAGGCTGTGAAACCGCAAGGCTTCTCTGCCAGTTTCCCTTATGAGGAATGGTGGCTGCAGCACCCAGGAGCAGATAGACAAATCGGCTGGGGTGCTGACATTGCAGGATCCCAGGACAGGTAAGTGTCTTAATATTAAAAGTCAGCAGCTACAGTATTTGTAGCTGCTGACCTTTAATTTTTGGAGGGGGGCTGGAGCTCCGCTTTAAGTCTTTAAGTATGTTATATTATGAAACAGTCTGATTCTTATGGGGATGTCAGTGACACCATATTCTCGCATTATATATTTTGGATGTGTAATTGATTTTTTTAACTTCTACCTTATTGTTTGGCTTAAATATAGCAGCAGCATTCAAATCTGCTACCATAAAACTCAGAAAAAGGCTTTTTAAAATAGTTTTGGCTACAACACCTGTTTTTTGTTCAGTGGTAATAAGCCCGAATTGAAGTAGCAGCCACAACAGATCTAAAAACTACTGGAAAATGTACTCTTAAAAAATAAAGTTGAACCCCTTAACTTTGTACTAATTGGCCAGTGGTAAACAGTTACACAGTATAGTTTGTGATTTTTTTTTTACAGTACCACACTGTATTTGACTTGACAGCAATTACAATTTCAAAACAGAGTGAACAAAAATGCTAGAAAACCACAACCCCGCATTTCCTGAACCTCCTCCCATTCCCATTTCTGAAGTTATACTCAAAATATTACAGATACTATACAGACTTTAGGCATGTGTTTAGTAGAAACTGGCTAGCATCAGAACAGTACATAAGTACTTGAATAGGCATCAAATTGAAAGTAAGTATTATAGTGTATTCTTGAGAGGCAATAACCATAACTATTGTGCAATGGCTGGACAGTATTTAGGCAGATTTATTAGGCTGCAAGGTAAGAGGGAGAGAATAGGCAGATTTTTTCCCTAATTAAAAATTAGAGCGTGTATCTTCAGAGACAATAGCCATGCATATTGTTTAATGGCTGGGCAGTATGTAAGTAGCATCTTTATGCTGCAATGTAAGAGGGATAGACAAGGCAGTTTGTATGCTGAAATACAAATTTGAGTGTATTATTTCAGAGACAATAGCCACACATATTGTTCAGCGGCTTATCAGTATGTAAGCAGCTTTCTACAGTATAACAAGGAGAGGTGAGGTTTTATCCTTTTTTGAAAATTTTTCATATCAGAGGCAATAGCCACAAATTCATACTCCAATAACTGGGCAGTATGTAAGCAACTTGGTTAGACAGCACTGTATAAGAAAAAGACAATGCATGTTTTATCCTTAAATAAAAATTAGAGTGTATTGTTTTAGAAACAATAGCCACAAATATTTGCAGTTGCTGGAGATGTAAGCAGTTTGATTAGGCCCCGATGCAAGAGGAAGAGAATAGGAAGGCTTTATCCTGAATAAAAAATAGAGAGTAATAATTCAGAACCAGAAATATAAAACAGTTGCTGGACAGTATCTTAGCTGTAGGAATTAGCCAGTGGTTTGGTCCAAACTTAGGCTCAGCCATAGTTGGTCAATGATGACACCACTATCCAGTGCCGGGACAAGGCCACCCAGTGCCCAGGGCAAACATGCCAAACTGTGCCCCCCCGTATTGTGCATGATCAAGCATCTTACTCACGTCTGATAACCAAACCTGATCATTATACCTACATAAAGAGTGCAGAAGTCAGGATTGGATCAAATACAAAGTGCAAGGGTTAGGAACAAAAATAGTGTACAGAGTGCAGGAATCAGGAACAGGGACATTTTATGAAAGCAGTTGGCCTATGTGCAGGCTCATAAGTTGGGCCCTGCTTCTAGAAGACAAGAAAGGGCGGTGTGCAGCAAAAATTGGGTGTAGCTTTTTTTTACTTTTATGATTGTGGAAGTGGTGGAAGGTTGGGTTCAGAAGATTCAAAGTTTTTTTAAGGTAGGGAGCGTCCACTTCTTTTACTGCTTGTTCAGAATATCTACAATACTTTAGTGTGCATGAACTGGGGACTGGTTCACCTAAAGAAATATTAAACCCAAAACCAAAAATTATGATCTGGCCAGTAATACACCTCCTGTATTAGAGTGCCCCCACTCTGAATGAAAAAAGCACAGGGGGCAACTTTAAACAGCAACATTGTCAGTCTTGGAGGAGGGGAGTGTTATATGTACTAGCAGATGTAAATGTACTAACAAATTAACATCAAATTGAAATCAGTTATAGTGAACAGTTTTTATTCCTTTTGGAATAAAGAATTGCCAGTGGTAAATGGTTTGTTTCAACTGTGTAACTGACATCTATAGAACAGCTTGTTGGATCACCAAATGAAAATGAAAGAAATCCTAAAAAGAAAACGAATGCAGCCGTCACATCTCAGAATTAGTTAGCTGCAATATAATTAATTGTTTGCTTTTGGGTTTAATACCACTTTAATGTCTATTTCACACTTGTGATCCTGTTGCTGGTGAGAGCAGAGAAACCATCACCTGAGATTGTTACCATGCTGACACAAACTATAGAATGTCCTTTGCCAGTCTGGCTGGTGGGGGATTGGT
Source organism: Aquarana catesbeiana (assembly GCF_042186555.1). NCBI lineage: Eukaryota > Metazoa > Chordata > Amphibia > Anura > Ranidae > Aquarana > Aquarana catesbeiana. Next base: position 539,393,416 of record NC_133327.1, read on the forward strand.
GCTGTAGGAGCAGGTGGGTAGTTTACCTGTCCTCTCTGGGCAACAACAGCATCATAATTGTGAAATAATATTTGGTTTGCTTGAAGTTAAGTAATCCTGACAGTTCAAACGGTTACTACATTCCTGGTAGTTTCTTGGTTAGTTCAGAACATACTTTACAAGCCTATAGAAAACAGGATCCATCATTCCACACTTTAGCACACTGGACTTCTGAGCTATCTTAGGGATAGGAAGATCAGTAATAGAAGTGTTCTTGATAACAGAAGAGGATGGGGGAGCAGCTTCGTAAAGATTTGAGTAAAACTTTAGGAAGGCTTCCATTATTTTTGCTGGGTTAAATCACCAGTTGGGGTTCGAATTTTTGGGAAGGCTAAGGTTCGTTGTCTGGGGCTCAGTTTCGTGGCAAGTTTGGAGCTGATTCTATCTCTTTGAGAGTAGAGTCTAGCTCCCATCCATCTGAGATGTTTCTCTGCAGCTGTGGTGAGGATTAAATTAAGGTTAGTTTGAGCTAGATCTAGCTGTGCTAAGGTTGAAGTGATGGGGTTTCATTTGTGGGCCTTGGCTAGAGAGAGGAATTCCTCAGTACGCCTCTGTAGGTCTGCTCTGTGTTCTTTTTAGCATGGAGGAAAGCTGAATAAGCTTGCCTCTCATGACTGCTTTGTGAGCAGCCCATAGAGTTGCAGGGGTGACACAGTCATTGTCGTTTTCAAGAAAATAGTCTTTCAGGGTCTTTTCTAAGATCATACAATGTATTGCGTTGCTTAGCAAGGCTTCATTGAGTCTCCATTTAAACGGGCTTTTCGCCCCGATGATTGATGGGTAACTAATGTCACAATAGAGTAATCTGACAGGGGGGTATCTGTAATTTTGGAAGTTAAGGTCGACAGGATGGATGCGGTTTGCAGGAAAATGTGGTCTATCTTGGCATAGGTGTTGTGTGGCGCTGAAAAGTGCATATAGTCCCTTGTGCGGGGGTTGAGTTCCCTCCAGATATAAATCAGTCCTACTGAGTGTAAAATGTGAGCAATTTTTAAACTCTGTCTAGTGGGGTATTTGGATCTGGCGGCCCCTTTGGCCATTTTGTCTAGTGAAAGGTCAAAGGCAAAATTCGAGCCTCCCCCCATGATGACTGTGCCCTGGAAGTGTCATCGCAGGGTGCCTAGTAGTGATTCAAAAAATTTAGCTTGGCCCTTGTTGGGAGTATAGTAAGAGATAAAAGTGTAGGTTTCGCCGTCTGTAGTGCCTGTTACCAAAATGTACTGGCCTAGGGGATCTGTGATTACCTCTGTCTGGAAAAAGTTTATGTGTTTGGAAAAGCAGATGGCTACTCCTTTTGTTTTGTTGGCCGCGTTCGTTAGGAAAAATTGGGGGTAGTATTGGTGCAAAAAGTTGGGCATAAATGTTGCGGGGAAGTGTGTTTCTTGTATGAGTAAAATATCTGAGCACATGGTGTGATAAAGTTGGAATAATTTCCGACGTTTGATTGGCAAGTTGAGTCCCTGTGCGTTAGGGGAAGCAAGTAGATTTAGGGGTTTTTGTGTTAGCAATGGACCAGGGGGGAAGAGTGTCTCAGGGACATTGTATCACTTACCCGATCAGGAGATGGCTCTTGACAGTGCGATCTTGCATCAATCCTATTCATCACCCAAGCCTGGGAGCGGATTGTGTGAGAACTCCTGGGAGACCTAGAGAGGGATGAAGAGAAGACAGCAGAAGAGAAGGAAAAAGAAAATAGAGTAACAAGGAAATATGAGCAAGTACAAGTAATCAGCATTTGGAGCTGGCCATATACCCCTAACCCCACCCAGGATAGGAATGGACCTGCCAATTCCCATAATCAGAGAGATCTGAAGAACCTCAAGACAAGGGTCTTTGTACCATCTCTGGGAGGTGAACACATTTACCTCAGAGACTGAAGGAGGCGCACTGCACCCACTACGGTCCTTCCGCTGGGAGGAAACTATAACAGTTTAACCTTTAACAGAACATTCACCAGATAATTATGGTAGAAATAACAATTCTATACCAGATCCCCGTCGACTCCCCCCGCCCGGGGTCTCCGTAACTTACTGAAACCCCCTGAGAGAGGTCAGTCCGGCCAGGGGAACCACGTCAAAAACTTATAGCAGTAGGAAACTACTTAATTGTATTCGGCCACAGGTCATTTCTCCTATGAGCAGATGAGATTTATTCCAGAGATCTGTTCATGAATGAGACAAGGGCCCTGGGGGAATAGAAAAAAACAGGGGGGGGAAGAGAGCCAGACCAGGTGTCTGGCATTGTAGTCAGTCTGGGCAGGTTATTCATGGCAGTTTTGAGTCCTTGGAAGGACGAGAATCCGAAGCCCTTGTTGCGATAGGAAAAGTTCAGGTGTAGCGGGAATGACCATCTGTAGGAAATTTCTTTTTGTTGCAGGACTTGGAGCAGATGTTTGAGTGCTCTCCTTTTCTGGACCATATAGGGCGATAGATCGGCAAAGATCTGTATTGCATGGCCCTGGATGGTGAGAGTATCAGCAGCTCTAGACCTTTTCATCACTTCTTCTTTAGTAGAATAAAAATGAGGCTTTACTACAATGTCCCTGGGAAGGCCATCCGAGCAGGGGGGCTGCAGAGCTCTATGAGCCCTGTCGAGTTCCAGGCGGTGATCTGGAATATCCGGGATGAGGCCTTTGATGAGGGCCCGAACTGCTGGCTGGACTTCTTTCACTAGTTCTGGGAGTCCTCTGATCCTGAAATTATAGCAACTGGATCTATTTTCCAGGTCACAGAGCTTTGATTGATCCTGGCCACAGATTGATCGGCCCTTTTTTCAATGGCTTCAATCCTTATGTCTAGCTGCTGCAAGTCCGCATGGATGGAGGAGGGGATTTGGGCCACGTTCAGTGCTAATCTGGACAGCATCTGAAAGAAGGCTGTCATCATGGAGGGAAAGTCGGTGGGGACAAGAGATGTGGTGTAGGCCTCCCTGTCGCATGTGTCTAGGCTGGCCAGGGGGTCACTCAGGGGTGTCATGGGGAGCTCATCTATTGTCCTCCCTATTAGTGATTCTGTGGATGTGGGGGACGGTGGCAACAAGTGTGGAAGACTCACTGTGCACAGTAGGGTCAGAGATGCAGCATCCTGATCTTCTATGGAGTCCTCTGCTGCTGCGTCCGTGTCTTTGTCTCTCCCTCGTGGATCACGGCTGCCATTTTGGCATAGCTGAGCGAGCCGGCGGCGAAATTAAGCTGGCGAGAGAGGTCCCTTCTGGCAGTGCTGGATGACATCAGGGTTTTCCCGATATAGGCTCCCACTGCGATTAATAGCAGAGTGGGTCCCAGGCGGGTGTCCTGAAGGCTGCAGCGGGGTATATAGGACCGGAGTGGCAAGGAGCCTCAGAAGGTCTCTGCCTTCTTGGGAGCTACTGCGCATGCGCCCCTGCCGATGCTTCTTTGCATCAGTGTTTACTCACACATGCACATCCAATTTATTTTACAAATGCAGAAGTTTTGCATTCAAAAAATACGTTGAACACACGTGCAGATAGGACAACGTACAGTCACTTGAATGGCAGGCTGTATGTGGCACATGGCAAAATGCTGGGAGATTTATACTAGGCATAAAAAAGCCTATAATGTTCATGAATCCTGGATGTATTACTTAGGATGTATCCAAAGTCAGTGTCAACAAATGTAATTCACTGTACTACTTTAAGACTTACAGACGTTATTCCATAGTTTCCCTCATGCAAATTAAAAATTACACATGTGTTTAATAATGTCACCACTTTATATGGATCATTGGTTTACTTCTAATATTTAGTGGAAGCACAACTGTCACAGGTAAATACTGTTCATTCTTTAAAAATGATAGCCTCCTTTATATCCTTTGTTTCTGGGTCTCCCAGACCCAAATGTACATGCATAGTGTAAGTATCTGTCCAGAGTGTTCTTCCACATTTGGAGTAACATGAATTATAAAGTAAAGTAAAACTTGATGTACTTCCACAGTAATTGTACCGACCTAACAGTCCCTAAGGTGTATAAACACTGGAATTTAACAAGCACAGCTAAAATGAACTCATGACATGCTTGGCAATATACAAAAAGTAAAATTATCTGATTGAGATAGTATCATCAGATTAAAATACTACTTACACAATGCCAAAGGCTAATTAAATCACATTATAAAAAGAACATTTATATCAAACCATTTTAATTAATCTGCAGTTAATACCCGGCACATGTACATACATAAACCTACGAAGTGCCTAACCCAGTGATTCACAAACTGTGTGCTGTGGCAAACTAGTGTGCCGCGTGAGATTTGCAGGTGCGCCATGGGAGATTTGAAAAAATATTTATAATTGCTACCGTTTTGAAGCTTTGGACATATCGAAAAATTAAATGGTAAATCAATTTTGCAAAAGTTAAAAAAGTAACATGTATGAAAACGCAATTTCTGACAGACTGCCATTCATTGGTTCTTTTCGTAACGTGCGAATTGTGCGAGATCTCGGGAGAACTCGAACGCTCTAATTATTTTATAATAATAGAGACCGTTCTATTCCAACTTTGATGCTTATAAATAAAGTTTGTTCAGTGTTTAGCGATGAAGAAATACTTAATCAAGTCTGGAACTCTGAAAGAGAAACTGTTAACCACTTCAGCCCCGGAAGGTTTTACCCCCTTCCTGACCAGAGCACTTTTTACAATTCGGCACTGCGTCGCTTTAACTGCTAATTGCGCGGTCATGCAATGCTGTACCCAAACGAAATTTGCGTCCTTTTCTTCCCACAAATAGAGGTTTCTTTTGATGGTATTTGATCACCTCTGCCGTTTTTATTTTTTGCGCTATACACGGAAAAAGACTGAAAATTTTGAAAAAAAAAGATATTTTCTACTTTTTGTTCTAAAAAAAATCCAATAAACTCAATTTTAGTCATACATTTAGGCCAAAATGTATTCGGCCACATGTCTTTGGTAGAAAAAATGTCAATAAGTGTATATTTATTGGTTTGCGCAAAAGTTATAGCGCCTACAAACTAGGGTACATTTTCTGGAATTTACACAGCCTTTAATTTATGACTGCCTATGTCGTTTCTTGAGGTGCTAAAATGGCAGGGCAGTACAAAACCCCCACAAATGACCCCATTTTGGAAAGTAGACACCCCAAGGAATTTGCTGAGAGGCATGTTGAGCCCATTGAATATTCATTTTTTTTTTGTCCCAAGTGATTGAATAATGACAAAAAAAAAAAAAAAAAAAATTACAAAAAGTTGTCACTAAATGATATATTGCTCACACAGGCCATGGGCATATGTGGAATTGCACCCCAAAATACATTTAGCTGCTTCTCCTGAGTATGAGGATACCACATGTGTGGGACTTTTTGGGAGCCTAGCCGCGTACGGGGCCCCCGAAAACCAATCACTGCCTTCAGGATTTCTAAGGGCGTACATTTTTGATTTTACTCCTCACTACCTATCACAGTTTTGAAGGCCATAAAATGCCCAGATGGCATAAAACCCCCCCAAATGACCCCATTTTGGAAAGTAGACACACCAAGCTATTTGCTTTGAGGCATGTTGAGTCCATGGAATGTTTTATATTTTGACACAAGTTGCGGGAAAGTGACAAATTTTTTTTTTTTTTTTTTTTTTTTGCACAAAGTTGTCACTAAATGATATATTGCTCACACAGGCCATGGGCATATGTGGAATTGCACCCCAAAATACATTTAGCTGCTTCTCCTGAGTATGGGGATACCACATGTGTGGGACTTTTTGGGAGCCTAGCCGCGTACGGGGCCCCGAAAACCAATCAGTGCCTTCAGGATTTCTAAGGGCGTACATTTTTGATTTTACTCCTCACTACCTATCACAGTTTCGGAGGCCATGGAATGCCCAGGTGGCACAACCCCCCCCCAAATGACCCCATTTTGGAAAGTAGACACCCCAAGCTATTTGCTGAGAGGCATGGTGAGTATTTTGCAGCTCTCATTTGTTTTTGAAAATAAAGAAAGACGAGAAAAAAAAATTTTTTTTTTCTTTTTTCAATTTTCAAAACTTTGTGACAAAAAGTGAGGTCTGCAAAATACTCACTATACCTCTCATCAAATAGCTTGGGGTGTCTACTTTCCAAAATGGGGTCATTTGGGGGGGTTTTTTGCCACCTGGGCATTCCATGGCCTCCGAGACTGTGATAGGCAGTGAAGAGTGAAATCAAAAATTTACGGCCTTAGAAAGCCTGAAGGCGGTGCTTGGTTTTTGGGCTCCCGTACGCGGCTAGGCTCCCAAAAAGTCTCACACATGTGGTATCCCCGTACTCAGGAGAAGCAACAGAATGTATTTTGGGGTGTAATTTCACATATTCCCATGGCATGTTTGAGCAATATATCATTTAGTGACAACTTTGCGCAAAAAAAAATAAAAAAAATAAAAAATTGTCTCTTTCCCGCAACTTGTGTCACAATATAAAATATTCCATGGACTTGACATGCCTCTCAGCAAATAGCTTGGGGTGTCTACTTTCCAAAATGGGGTCATTTGGGGGGGTTTTGAACTGTCCTGGCATTTTATGCACAACATCTAGAAGCTTATGTCACACATCACACACTCTTCTAACCACTTGAAGACAAAGCCCTTTCTGACACTTTTTGATTACATAAAAAAATAATTTTTTTTTGCAAGAAAATTACTTTGAACCCCCAAACATTATATATTTTTTTAAAGCAAATGCCCTACAGATTAAAATGGTGGGTGTTTCATTTTTTTTTTTCACACAGTATTTGCGCAGCGATTTTTCAAACGCATTTTTTGGGGAAAAAACACACTTTTTTAAATTTTAATGCACTAAAACACACTATATTGCCCAAATGTTTGATGAAATAAAAAAGATGATCTTAGGCCGAGTACATGGATACCAAACATGACATGCTTTAAAATTGCGCACAAACGTGCAGTGGCGACAAACTAAATACATTTTTAAAAGCCTTTAAAAGCCTTTACAGGTTACCACTTTAGATTTACAGAGGAGGTCTACTGCTAAAATTACTGCCCTCGATCTGACGTTCGCGGTGATACCTCACATGCATGGTGCAATTGCTGTTTACATTTGACGCCAGACCGACGCTTGCGTTCGCCTTAGCGCGAGAGCAGGGGGGACAGGGGTGCTTTTTTTTTTTTTTTTTTTTTTTTTTCTTTATTATTATTATTTTTTTATCTTATTTTTAAACTGTTCCTTTCATTTTTTTTTTTTTTAAATCATTTTTATTGTTATCTCAGGGAATGTAAATATCCCCTATCATAGCAATAGGTAGTGACAGGTACTCTTTTTTGCAAAAATTGGGGTCTATTAGACCCTAGATTTCTCCTCTGCCCTCAAAGCATCTGACCACACCAAGATCGGTGTGATAAAATGCTTTCCCAATTTCCCAATGGCACTGTTTACATCCGGCGAAATCTAAGTCATAAAATGCTCGTAGCTTCCGGTTTCTTAGGCCATAGAGATGTTTGGAGCCACTCTGGTCTCTGATCAGCTCTATGGTCAGCTGGCTGAATCACCGGCTGCATTCTCAGGTTCCCTGTTGAGACAGGAGAGCCAGAGAAAAACACGGAAGACGTTGGGGGGGGGCATTCCCTCCCACTGCTTGTAAAAGCAGTCTAGAGGCTAATTAGCTGCTAGGATTGCTTTTACATGAAAGCCAATCGCTGGCTGAAAAGAATGATACCAAGATGATACCTAAACCTGCAGGCATCATTCTGTTATAACCACTCAAAGTCGTGAATGGCGTACCTGAAGACAAAAAAATGGTTAACTATAAAGCACAGTAAACGGTAAGGTATAAAAAATTGCATATCTGAAAAGCAAACATGATAAAACATAACAACAATAAAACATTGCAGAATAGAATACAGTAAAAAAGAGCAGAACAATAGAGAGAGAATAGAGAGAGAGAACAATAAAACGACAACTATTTTTTTTTTATTTTATATTTTTGTTTGTGTTTTTTTTTTTTTTTTTACACTTTTTTTTGTAACTAACTTTTATAACTGTAACCGGTTCCAGGTTCGGGTCTCTCAAAATGCGATGGCATCTTGGGAGACCCTGTGAAAGTGTGCCTAGTCTGTGCAATGCTGTAGAGAAGAACACAAGGGAGGGGGAGGCGCCTCTAAGTGCAGTATTAAAATCAATTTATTAAAAGAACACTATACAAGCAACTCACATTTTGTAGGGTAAAAAACGGCATGTAATGTGGTAAAATCCATGGAAGGAGTCCATCAGATCGGTCACGGAAGTCCCTGGGCCGCTGGTGACGTCACAGCTCCGCGCCTGCCTTCCACCAGCGTCCCAGGCCTCGCTTTAGATTTCAACATCACCGCGGCCGGCTCGAGCGGTGTTTTCTACAAAGCTGAACGCATAGCAGGCAGCAGGGACTTCCGTGACCGATCTGATGGACTCCTTCCATGGATTTTACCACATTACATGCCGTTTTTTACCCTACAAAATGTGAGTTGCTTGTATAGTGTTCTTTTAATAAATTGATTTTAATACTGCACTTAGAGGCGCCTCCCCCTCCCTTGTGTTCTTCTCTGCAGATTCAGGAGTCTGGTTTCAGCTCTCTTTGGAAGGCAGCCCTCTGTGTGGACTTTTTCATATACCATTTTGCCTGTGTTTACATAGACTCTGTGGATTATATTAATTTTATTCATCTCTTAGCTTGTTACTGACCCAATAGTATCATGAGGTTTCCGTTTTTTGCGCCTTCACTTGCTTAGTGTGCAATGCTGTACCCTACGCTAATACTCAACTAGTGAATGGTAGTGTTCAAAACATTCACCAATGCAAAGACCAGGATTGTCAGGACAGGAGGGACAATAATAGCGGGTGTCACGCCTATATCTGCGTTTGCTGCAGACACGACATCTTTTTTGGGGGGGGTTCGTTGGGTAGGGGTACTCGGGAGGACATAAAGAAAATGCCTCTCATGCAGCCGACTGCATTTGGTTGGGGATGTGAATGGGGGAAGTACGGGCGCTGCAGAAGCGGTGGGTTCCCAATTAGGATTGGCGAATGCAGCAGGAAGGGCACTATGGACACGACGGGCCTGTGTTTGTCTTCTTGGTGGCAGCGGGACACTACTTCTGCTTGCCACCTCACCAGCTTGAACTGCATTTATGGGACTCGCCACGTCACCAAGTGTTACTGCAGTGCTGGTTTGACTACGACCGGGGTGTACTAGGGCGCTGGTGCTTGCCAGTTCACCAAAACACTACCAAAAAACTGTTAGAGATTGCAGGGATCAGGCCTGACTCTGCGAACGCTGCAGTTATGCGTTTAGTGTTTTGTAAGTGTCAGTGATCGATCGATACTGCACTTGGGTGGGCTGGGCTGGGCTGGGCCGGGCAGAGGGGCAAAACGCAGGTGCTAGCAGGTATCTGGGCTGATCCCGCTAACACTGCGTTTGTGGGAACCCTAAACTGCTGGGGACGCTAGTATAGATCTGATCAGATCAGATATTGATCCGATCAGATACTATACCACTAAGGGAGGTGTACGGTGTGTGCGTGGGTGTTAGCGGTACTGGCGCTAACCTGATGCTGCCTGGGGCTGGCGCTTGCCAGTTCACCAAAACGCTACCAAAAAAACTGTTAGCGATCGCAGGGATCAGGCCTGACTCTGCGAACGCTGCAGTTATGCGTTTAGTGTTTTGTAAGTGTCAGTGATCGATCGATACTGCACTTGGGTGGGCTGGGCCCGGCGGAGGGGCAAAACGCAGGTGCTAGCAGGTATCTGGGCTGATCCCGCTAACACTGTATTTGTGGGAACCCTAAACTGCTGGGGATGCTAGTATAGATCTGATCAGATCAGATATTGATCCGATCAGATACTATATCACTAAGGGAGGTGTACGGTGCGTGCGTGGGTGTTAGCGGTACTGGCGCTAACCTGACGCTGCCTGGGGCTGGTGCTTGCCAGTTCACCAAAACGCTACCAAGAAAACTGTTAGCGATCGCAGGGATCAGGCCTGACTCTGTGAACGCTGCAGTTATGCATTTAGTGTTTTGTAAGTGACAGTGATCGATCGATACTGCACTTGGGCTGGGCCGGGCGGAGGGGAAGAACGCAGGTGCTAGCGGGTATCTGGGCTGATCCCGCTAACACTGCGTTTTTGGGAACCCTAAACTGCTGGGGACACTAGTATAGATCTGATCGGATCAGATATTGATCCGTACAGATACTATACCACTAAGGAAGGCGTATGCTGCGTGCGTGGGTGTTAGCGGTACTGGCGCTAATCTGACGCTGCCTGGGGCGACGCATATCACCGCCGGGCGATCAGGGGGCTAAACCTTTATTAGGTAATAAACGGCGGGTCCCCTGACACTATAAAAAATAAACGAACTAACCAGCGTCACCCGTAACAGTTATACGGTGATCAGTGGTGAAAGGGTTAACTAGGGGGCAATCAAGGGGTTAAAACATTTATTAGGTAGTATATGGGGGTCCCTGTCACTATAAAACGCTGACGGCGAACGTAAATATTTACGTTCCTAACTAGCGTCACCAGCGACACTAATACAGCGATCAGAAAAATGATCGCTTAGTGACACTGGTGACAGGGGGTGATCAAGGGGTTAAAACTTTATTAGGGGGGGTTAGGGGGGTATCCTAGACCTAAAGGGGGTTAATATTCACTGCCCTAACACTGTAACTGTCACAAACTGACACCATGCAGTAATCAGAAAAAAAAAAAAAAAATACTGCTTGCTGTCAGTTTGTGACAGGGGGGGGTGATTGGGGGGGGATCGGGGGGCGATCGGGGGGGGATCGGGGGTGTAAAGTATGCCTGGCATGTTCTACTGTGTGTGTTTGTGTTGTGTGCACTTACATGTCATCTCCCCTCGGCGCTGGAACGGAAACTGCCGAGCCGAGGAGAGATGACATCACATCCTCTGCCTGTGTGAAACTACACACAGGCAGGGGAGGATTCCGATTGGCTGGGAGCGATCGCGAGGGGGGGGCCACGATCGGATGGTCTCCCCCTCGCCTCCCGACGCTCCCAGTCAAATGCCGACCGCCGCTGGCATCGGGGGGGGGTCCGATCGGACCCCCCGCCCGCGGGAGGCAGATCACGTACAGGTACGTGATTCTGCCTGCCCGTGCCATTCTGCCGACGTATATATACGTTAGGCGGTCGGCAAGTGGTTAAATGAAAAGCAAGGAAGCAAGCGAAAGTACAAAGAAGATTACGATCGCTTCAATCTGATTTGCTCTCGAAAGCAGGCACATCCTTCTCATTAAATTAAAAATTAAATATATATGTAAATATAAATAACCTCAAAAATTGTTAAATCTTTTCAGGTGTGCCGTAATTTTTTTTAGATCTTTTTTGGGCGCCGCAAAACAAAAAAGTTTGAGAAACACTGGCCTAGCCTAAGCATGTACTGCACCATCGTCCTGTAAGCCATCAAAATCCTAGCATTTAGCACCTTGATTCACTTGAAAAGTGACCTAATTAGCCTATTGCATATAATGTACCTTGTAGCAATTATGAGCCTATGGCTAAATCGAAGATTTACCTACTTACTGACAGTGTGAAGACATTGGGAGTTATTTACAAAAGGCAAATCCACTTTGCACTACAAGTGCACTTGGAAGTGGAGTCGCTGTAAATATGAGTGGTAGATCTGAAATGAGGGGAAGCTCTGCTGATTTTATCATCCAATCATGTGCAAGATAAAATGCTAATTTTTTTCTTTACATGTCCACCTCAGATTTACAGCGACTGCACTTCCAAGTGCACTTGTAGTGCAAAGTGGATTTCATAAATAACCCCCATTGTTCTAAAACTTTAAAATTTGATAAGCTGCAATATATTGAATTTTTGTTTTGGAGTTTAATACCACTTTAAAGTGTATATCTACTATAGACAAAACTTTTTTTTTTTTTAGTTTGGAGTTTAATACCACTTTAAAGTGTATATGTACTGTAGACAAAACTTTTTTTTTTTTTTTTTTAGTTTGGAATAGAGTAGGGAAAGGTTAGTTAGAACACCTGTCAAGTTTTCGTTATTGGTAAGTTTCAACATCCACGTAGAGACACTGAAGGGACACCAGACGGTGCTGTTGTCTGTATTGTACAGAAGCCCTTTCACAATTGTTAGGTGCAAATCGTGCTCCCATGGCAATCCAATACATCAGAGAATGTTTGGATTTCTGTCTTGACCACAGCTTCTTCTGGTACAGAGGAGCATACTACAAACAAAAAAGGGGATTGCCATGGGAGCACGATTTGAGGTGTGGCAAATTGCTTTATGGCCATGTGGGAGAATGAACTAGTAAAAGAACAAGCCAGAACAACTCATATTATATTGTTGCTTTAACAATATGTTGATATGGAATGGAGACAAAATGAGTTTAGATGTATTTATGAAGAAACTCAACAGGAATGAAAAAAAATATAGTAGTCACATGGGGTGAATCCATCAAACATTGTATGTTTGGACTTGCAAATTGAAATCGATTGCAATGGGTACATTCCCAGTACCAGTTATCACCATAACCCATGGTTCAAGAACATTCTGAAAGGAGAACTCCCCAGAATTCAAAGGAACTGCACAGAAGAAGTGGATTAGAACAGGCTGAAAAAATAAGTGAAAAGATTTATGGATCAAAGATACAATGAGAAATTCATTGGGGATCAGATAGAACAAGTAAACAGGACGGATAGAAGAGTAGATCAAGAGTAAAAATAATAAAAACAGGAGAATGACTTCTCAGCAGCCATTATATCGGACTTCAATAGGCATAATTAAAAAACCATTGGTCCATCTTTCTAGAAAGATAAAGAATTAGGACAAGTATTACCCAAGAGACCCCGGTTTGTACATAAAAGAACCCCACAACGTGAGGGTTTGAAAGGTAAAAAGTGTTACGGATCGGCCAAAACACCATGCCCCTTTAATTATGAACCAGAAGGGTTTCTATGCATGTGGCCAAGAATGTACTAAGACAATAGGCAATTTGAGGAGAAGAAAGACCTTTCAATTCTGGTGACTCAAATGGAATATCACATTAAAGAATGCACAACCTGCAATACAGAACGAATAGTCTATTGGATTAAGTGTCCTCGTGGACTACAATACATAGGCAGGCCAAACAGAAAACTATCTAAAAGAATCCAGGACATGTGTATACTATTGCCAATGGCTTAAAAAAACAACATCTGTTCAAACATTTTATAATTGTTCACAACAGTGACGCCACAATTATGATGTTCTGGGGGATTAAGAAATATCATAAACATTGGAGAGGGTCAGATAAAGTGAAGGTAATTAGCCAAAGGGAATCATAGTGAATGTATGAAATGAAATCCATGACACCAAGAGCAATGAATGTAGATTTTGATATTATTTGTTTTATATCTGATGTGTAGAAATCATTTTTAATCAGGATGTTACTATATTATTTAATATTTATTGTTTGATCCATAATATAGTTATTATGATATATTTTAGGAAGATTTACATTATGTTCTTCAATTTTAAGTATAAATATTAATGTCACTCCTTAACCACATCTGTATACCAAAATTTAAACTAAAGAAAAAAAAAAAAAAAAGAACCACTGAGTTGGACTTTGGAGGCAGATTGGACCAAAAATATTGTTAAAGAAAAATCCATATTTTTTTATACATACAAAAAGCAAAATACATAAACATCCAAAATTTCATTTAAGAAAGCACAAATATACAAAATCAGCCAAAAATGGGCAGATATTTCCAAATTGTACTTAATGTTACAAGATCACAGATGTGTGAGCCCCTGTGCATCAATGCGTTTCACTGGTCCGCTTCCTCAGGACACACATAGAGGAAATATAAAAACAACAGGTCTCACTGCATAAAAGAGAAAATGAATCATATTACATTCCATACATAAACATAGAAAACAAGATATACATCCATATATATGTATTGAGCTTTTTTTTCTTAAAATATGTATGAACTTGCATACATAAATTACCTGGGCTTGGTATGTCAGCACTTGCATAGAAAATCTACCTGGCAGGGCACTGGAGCAATAGGAATGGCTGAGCAGTATGTACCCCAAGTCGTCTGATATAATCAGAGAACTAAGAGATAAAAAAGGTAGCAATGGAATATGTAACAGTAGATACCTCAAGCTGACACGTGTGTGCCACAATCTAATGGGCGCTTTATTCAACATAACTCTAGATGACATCCAGGTTAGAGAGGGATATCGATGTACATGACATATATATGTAATGATTAAAAAAGGGGAGGGGGGAGGGCCTCATATGGATTAGCTCAGAGGCTATATAGTAGCTTCATATATTTATAAGGAAGAGATAACTTTATTTTATCTCTTAGTTCCCTGATTATATCAGATGACTTGGGGTACATATTGCTCGACCAATCCTATTGTTCCGGTGCATGCTCAGGGAGATTTTCAATGCAAGCACTCACATACCAAGGCCTGGTGAATATAAATGCAAGTTCATACATATTTTAGGAAAAATCATTTTTAATACATATATATGGAGGTACAGTATGTCTTGTTTCTATGTTTATGTATGGAATGCAATTTGATTAATTTTCTCATTTATGCAGTGAGACCGAATGTTTTTATATTTCCCCTATGTTTGTCCTGAGGAAGCGGACCAGCGAAACGCATTGATGCACAGGGGCTCACATATCTGTGATGATATAACATTAAGTACAATTTGGAAATATCTGCCCTTTTTTGTCTGACTGTGTATATTTGTGCTTTTTTAAATGAAATATTGGATGTTTATATAATTTGCTTTTTCTATGTATAAATAAAATATGGACTTTTTTAACAATATTTTTGGTCCAATCTGCCTCCAAAGTCTGACTCAGTGGTTCTTCTTTTTTTTGTTAAAATTCTAGACCTTTAATTTTAATAGGAGTAATTTTAAGATATATGGAGTTCCTCTTTAGATTTTTAACATGTAAAATTAGAGTTACAAAGAAATGGCCACTGCCCCATCTATAACTGGCCTTCGCAGCAAGAAGCACATGGAAGGGTGACACATGTCAAACAAAACCAATGAACATTTCCAGCTCAACTCACTAACCAGCCTGCAACCAACCAAATTATCCTGTCTTACAGTATGCCTTAAAAACAGGGGTGTAGGTTGCACACATTTGCAAATACATGCATAAGCTGCAGAGCCACTTCACAGCACCACAGTATTATCTGAAAATTTGCGAGAGCCTCCATAGTAGAAGCACGTGTATAATAATGGATAGATAGAAGGCAGGTAAGCTTGGAGGGAGCCCACCCCTCCTTAAAATTAGAATTCCCCTTTAAAAATGTAACATTGCATTTCACCTATAGATGGTGCTTTACCCTGGATTGGGTTTTAGGAATTTACTAGTTTTTATTATATTTTTTATAGATTAACAATAAATTTGTTTTTAATATATATATACTGTATATGGATGTATGTATACATCTACACACATGGGTTTTTTTGGTGGCCCAGTAGCATGATTTACTTTTATATATTTTTTAATATATATGGCTCCTTTCTTTTTCCTGAGCACCGAGTCATTGACAAAATGATGCTGATAGCTTAGTAACCAATTATACACAAAGTACAGCATAAAAGACAGGAAGAAGGTGATCTGACTCCGTCTCCTTAAGGAAGTCACGTAACAAGTGATGAAACATATCTGTATTTGATGTCATCACGTCGGACTGGAAGTGAGGTTGGTTAGCATGATTTAGAGGTGATGCTGATTTTCTAATGCTCCTTAAAGCGGGGGTCCACCTACATCATCTAAAAAAAAATTATTAAAAGCCAGTAGCTACAAATACTGCAGCTGCTGACTTTTAATACATGGCCACTTTCCTGTCCCAGAGTCCAGCGATGTCGGCAGGGGACGCCGAGAACTTGATCGGTTCTCGGCAGCTGCCGCAGCCATCCTAGGTGAGGGAATCAGGAAGTGAAGCGTTGCGGCTTTACATCCCAGTTCCCTACTGCGCATGCGCGAGTCGCGCTGCGCGTCCCAAGTGGTCCCCGCTCTCTCCTGGGAGCTGTGTGTTTCCCAGGAGACAGCGCGGAGGGACAGGAAGAGGCATAGACTCCCATGGGAGTCTATGCCAGAAGTGGGTGCAAATACCTGTCTTAGACAGGTATCTGCACCCCCCTCCCCCCTGAAAGGTGTCAAATGTGACACCGGATGGGGGGAGGGTTCCGAAAAGCGGAAGTTCCATTTTTGTGTGGAACTCCGCTTTAAGGGGTCAATGTACTGAATACCCAAAAGTTATATATCTATGTGCATGGTTTGAAGTGAACTTTTGCACATGAGTATAATTCTTTGTTTTTAACAAAAACTTAAGTTTTTATGATGGTTAAAACAGAATGATTGCCCTTTTTATATATTTTTGAGCTGGGAGTTCTGAAATTATATAGTTGAAGGAGAATTGTTGGTGAATCTGGAGAGATCCTAAACCAGTGGCTTAGACCCCTTGTGAGGGAAGGCGTGTTGGGATATATGCTATATACAGTATCTCACAAAAATGAGTACACCCCACACATTTTTGTAAATATTTTATTATATCTTTTCAAGTGACAACACTGAAGAAATTACACTTTGCTACAATGTAAAGTAGTGAGTATACAGCTTGTATAACAGTGTAAATTTGCTGTCCCCTCAAAATAACTCAACACACAGCCATTAATGTCTAAACTGCTGGCAACAAAAGTGAGTACACCCCTAAGTGAAAATGTCCAAATTGGGCCCAAAGTGTTAATATTTTGTGTGGCCACCATTATTTTCCAGCACTGCCTTAACCCTCTTGGGCATGGAGTTCACCAGAGCTTCACAGGTTGCCACTGGAGTTCTCTTCCACTCTTCCATGATGACATCACAGAGCTGGTGGATGTTAGAGACCTTGCACTTCTCCACCTTCCATTTTAGGATGCCCCACAGATGCTCAATAGGGTTTAGGTCTGGAGACATGCTGTTTGGCCAGTCCTTTACCCTCAGCTTCTTTAGCAAGGCAGTGGTCGTCCTGGAGATGTGTTTGGGGTCGTTATCATGTTGGAATACTGCCCTGTGGCCCAGTCTCCGAAGGAGGGGATCATGCTCTGCTTCAGTATGTCACAGTACATGTTGGCATTCATGGTTCCCTTAATGAACTGTAGCTCCCCAGTGCCAGCAGCACTCATGCAGCCCCAGACCAGGACACTCCTACCACCATGCTTGACTGTAGGCAAAACACACTTGTCTTTGTACTCCTCACCTGGTTGCCACCACATATGCGTGACACCATCTGAACCAAATAAGTTTATCTTGGTCTCATCAGACCACAGGACATGGTTCTAGTAATCCATGTCCTTAGTCTGCTTGTCATAAGCAAACTGTTTGTGGGCTTTTTTGTGCATAATCTTTAGAGGAGGCTTCCTTCTGGGATGACAGCCATAATGGTCTGAGCACTGACAGGCAGACCCCCCCACCCCTTCAACCTCTGCAGCAATGCTGGCAGCACTCATACATCTATTTCCTAAAGACAACCTCTGGATATGTCGCTGAGCATGTGCACTCAACTTCTTTGGTTGACCATGGCGAGGCCTGTTCTGAGTGGAACCTGTCCTGTCAACCCGCTGTATGGTCTTGGCCACCGTGCTGCAGCTCAGTTTCAGGGTCTTGGCTATCTTCTTATAGCCTAGGCCATCTTTATGTAGAGCAACAATTCTTTTTTTCAGATCCTCAGAGAGTTCTTTGCCATGAGGTGCCATGTTGAACTTCCAGTGACCAGTATGAGAGAGTGAGAGCGATAACACCAAATTTAACACACCTGCTCCTCATTCACACCTGAGACCTTTTAACACTAATGAGTCACATGACACTGGGGAGGGAAAATGCCTAATTGGGCCAAATTTGGACATTTTCACTTAGGGGTGTGCTCACTTTTGTTGCCAGCGGTTTAGACATTAATGGCTGTGTGTTGAGTTATTTTGAGGGGACAGCAAATTTACACTGTTATACAAGCTGTACACTCACTACTTTACATTGTAGCAAAGTGTCATTTCTTCAGTGTTGTCACATGAGAAAATATAATAAAATATTTATAAAAATGTGAGGGGTGTAGTCACTTTTGTGAGATACTGTAGGTCTAATTGAAAGGTAAGCTGGTGGAGAATATCACGTGGTGTTGAGACATAAGGACAAAAGAGCACAAGTTGATTACAGCAGAGACATACAGCCAAGCTATTTAATAAATACGAACAATATATGTTATACCTATACCATTTTTTACCATATTATACCTATACCATATTGTGCAGAAGACATTTGAAAATATAACCTAAGGGGTTCCCACCATTATTTATAAGTGCACCGGGAAATTAGGGACTTTAAGGACATATTCAAAAGGGGATTTCACCATTATTGCAAATTGCAGTATCAATTATTTGCTTTATATTCACGTTTATATTGCTCACAATGTGGTAAATTGGATTATATTTTATGTACTCCATGGCTGGTATTATGAGTTGATGTAAATAGTGGATAATCTTAAGGTGGTTAATAATTAAAATAATTTTAGCTAATTTTTCATAGGAGGGTTCCACCATCATTCATAAACACTCTATTATTAAATTTTTTTGGACAGTGCTACATTTTTTGCATTTTCATAAAACAGGGAGTAATAAAAACTGTTACAGTTTTTACCAGAACATCACAGATAGCAGATCATATCATCACTAAAGTGCCCCACGTGATATTTGGTGAAAAGAATGTAATAGAAACCTGTTAGAAACTGCAGACTTGCATCAAGATATGGCCAAAGAATATGGGTATTATACAAGAGATAATCAGAGACTGTTAAACTATAGGAGTTGTTGGAGACTGTGCACATTACATAAAACTGCTATGAGATCACTGCTATTATTATACAGGATCTATTACAGCCCCTTTACACATCAATGCATCCACTTTTATGCTCTCTATATCCCCCTTAAAAAATAACATGTTCCATTTTATATTTCTCTCAGCAAGAGCTATTATAATAGATCGGAGGAAATAAAAACATGCGTGGCCCTTTCACATGAGCATTATCAGTTCCGTCACAAAAATTTAATGAAAGCCAAACCCTTTTATATCAGTTTGTGGCTACATGCATATGGCCATAGGAGTTTTACTGGTCATATAAGCATGGTTTTTCTGGCACATGATTTTCTGTGTCAAAGATCAGTAAAATGCTTACATTTAGATCCATTTAAATGTGAAAGAGGAGTCATGTGAAGATATTAAAACTTTTCGGGAGCTGGACTGGAAGCGTCCCTGGGAACATTTTCCCTGCATTGGTGCCCTGGTTACTGCTGATTAGCTGCCTGAGAAGGAGACCGGCAGGACAACTCATGGAATCTAGTGTGGGACATCCCTAGGAGTCTACCCTCCACTACTAAGCCTGTTTTGACCTCCCTGAATAAGGGCGGTCGCAGGCTCTCTGGTAAGCCTCCAATTTTTATCATCTGGTGGCGGTCTGTATCAGCGGTGGATCACACAACCTCGAACTCTACATTGACTTATCTGCGG
The DNA here is from genome assembly GCF_042186555.1 of Aquarana catesbeiana. Classification (NCBI taxonomy): domain Eukaryota; kingdom Metazoa; phylum Chordata; class Amphibia; order Anura; family Ranidae; genus Aquarana; species Aquarana catesbeiana. The sequence continues at coordinate 539,412,995 of NC_133327.1, forward strand.
ATTTATTTCTTCAAAATCATCTAATTTATGAACTTTGTTTTATACATTTGTATTTGTGTTTTCATCACCTACACGCTTTGTATGGTGTAGTTTTCTCACTAGCTATTATCACTTGTGGGTCTTTTTTATCATTATAGGTTAATTTAATGCTTTAAATAATATTTTTTGGCCAAATCAATTTTATATGTGCATAACCACACATTTATTCACTTTGTTACTAATCCAGCGCTGCACCACTGTTTTTGATAATTTTTTCTATCTGCCCTCGTATTGGGGTTATAGTGTTTAGCTGCAGGATTTTCTTCACGTTTTTTTCATTTATTAATATTATTATTTTCTAATTAAGTACCTAGCGCAAAACTTTTTCTTCTTTTTACAAATGTGAAAGATATGTATGCATTTAAATGCATAATATTTTAGTTCTATATCCCCCTGCTGTTTTCATCTATGTATATGTACACATACATTTACATGTGTAAGCCCATAAAATGCATGACCGCAAATGCACATTTTTAAATTTTTTGGTTACGGATTTGAACGCAGTGTTTGCTTACATACTTACTGTATGTGCATGTCCCTGATGAAAACAATACACCTGCATTCAGATCTGTAAAAAAAAAAAAACTTTAAATTGTGCTTTATGACAGCCTTGTGCATGTGCTCTATACGTCCATCTTCAGTTTAGTTCTGTTTTCTGTATAAATCAGCATTTTTTTTGTTGGCAGTTGAGGATAATAATCATAAATGGACAAAAGTATAAACAAAATATGTCTCTTACTTAAAAACGGATGTAAATAGAATAACATAGATGTAAATGGAATGACCGATAACATCTGTTTACATCAGTTTATGTCGGTAAAAATGGAAAAGGATGCAAACTTTTTCTGTTGTTTTTTCCAAATACTCAGATGTAGACGAAAATGCTTATAGACATACTGTACATTGTGGTTCAGCCTGGATCTTTCTGAAAAACTGACAAATCCAGACTGAACACCCATGTGAAAGAGCCCTAAAAAATAAAAAAAAATGGATGGACAGCATAGAAAGAAGGAAAATGATATGAAAAAAAACTTTCCAAGCTATTTAACTACCCAAAGCCAGCCTAAAAATATTTTTCTTTACTGGCATGAGTAAGCACCTTAATTAGGAAAACAGAGACTACTGTCTGTAGGGACCCTGAGGTCTAAACAAGAAGCGTCAATGTGACTCCTGGTTGGCCAACAGGACTCTGCTTTATGATTGCTAACATTTTTGTTTCAAAATAAAGGATGCTGTCAAGGAAGTGCCAAGCATTGATCTATAGTTCAAAGAAAAAAAAAATAAACTTACCTAAAATACCACCAAGCCACTACAGGAATCCTGAAAAGAATCTATAGCTGATGTTTTCGATTATTTATGGGTTGTATGTAGAGGAATATAAGAAAAAGGACAACAAGATTTTAATTTAAATACATTAAATTCCTGCAATTAAAAGGCACCTACTTTCTAGTAACAAGTCTAACTCATTGAAGCCCCTCACCCCCCTTTTGCCTTTTGCTACTAATGAATAGCCTATTACTGGTTAGTAGATACCAGTTCTAAAGCAACAGCTCCAACTTGCTAGAGCAGCATTTCTCAACCTTTTTAGCCCAGAAAAACCCTTGAAATAACTTTCGGGTCTCCGGGAACCCTTGCTGAACCACTGCTAAAATTAATTCTTTAGGCAGCAGGAAGAAGAATGTCCTTTACATTGGTAATCAGTAGAAAAATGTCTCTTTTAAAGTAGTGGTCATAATGCCACCCTTACAAACAGCTAAAAATATTATTGGGGTTTTCCTGCTGGCTCTTCTAACTGACACTGGACCCAGACCTATACAGGCACCACCAGATGGGAGGTTGTTTTGCCACAGCTCAATGAACCCCTAATAACCTTTGGAGGAACCCTATGGTATCACAGAACCCTAGTTGAGAATGGCTGCACTAGAGAGCCTTGATTATTAATTAGAGGAACAAAATCTTTAGCAACTAATCTAAATTGCTGCAGTTTTTTTAGCCATCTGTGTCCTTTTGGAAGATTCATTTTTGCTTTCCTTATTTACTTCATTCTCTAGAGAAGAATGGATAATAGTGACTGATAGGGAGTAAGGACAGATGAACTCCCTGATAAACTGATATATTATGGTATACTAACTGGTATACTATTCCTTTTCTTTGTCTGTTTTCTCTACTCAAAACAGATTTGCTTTATTATAGGGATTATCTAGATAGATAGATCTCCTGGTAAACATAAATAAAAGAGAGGATCTAAGTGCTCACTGCTTGATAGGTTAACTGGCTTTATTTAGTAGAAAATTCCTAATCACATGGTAAAGGTCTGAAACGGCATATAAACAGCATAAAAACAGACAACCGGAGCATTGAGAAACATCCATCTCACAGGATGGCAGTGGGTAACGTCATCCGAATGTAGCAGAATCTCTAATCTCGGGGCAGACGACACATGTCCACCCAGATGGCAGTCCGGGTGGCACAGAATATAGATCACCTGACTTCACCCAAATATATAGGTTCTCCCAGCAGGCTAAGGGATTTAAGAAATCCCCTGCCCATTGGCTGAGATATCCCATATACCCATTACCTGACCTTGAAATATCCTTCTCACATCTAATGCCAGCAAGTGCCCGGCCACCTAGTGGCAGAAGAGAAAAGTACAAGGCCAAATTTAGGGAGAAATCAATGGATCTCTAACAACTATCTAAAGTAGGTACTCCTGACTAGGGATGAGCCGAACAACTCCCGGTTCGGTTCGCAGCAGAACATGCGAACAGGCAAAACATTTGTGTGAACACCGTTAAAGAATATGGGACGCGAACATGAAAAATCAAAAGTGCTTAAAAAGGCTTAGATGCAAGTTATTGCCATAAAAAGTGTCTGGGGACCCGGGTCCTGACCCAGTGGACATGTATCAATGAAAAAAAAACATTTTTCTGGAGCAGCAACTGGGGTAGGGAAGTTTGCCTGCTGAAATCAATTAGTGGTGTACTGCTAGCAGATTGGCTGCAGGTACATGGGACACCTATTGCTATACCTTCATTCCTCTCAGTGCAGGTTTTTGAGAGGACGGGAGGTATAGTAGGGTTGGAGATCCCAGATGAGGAGCAAGGAGAAGTCTGCCCTTTTCTTTCATGTGGGTCTTTCAAGTGCTGTTGCCAACAGACTGCATGGCAGGTCATCATATGTCTAGTCAAGCATGTGGTGCCCAAGCGGCTGCTGTTCTGGCCACGCTTGATCCGCTTCAGACATAGGTTGTGTGACGGATCCTATCCCACACTCCACTGAGTGCCTCCGTCAATAACACCGCATCCTCCAGTATGACCATCAGACAGATATAATATTATAGCTGCATTAAATACAAGTCTAGTCGATAATAGCTTGTAGAATCTTGACTGCTTTATTGGGCAGAATACAGCCTTTTTATACACATTTAACACAAGGGGTTAGATAACGAGGTAGGGCTGACTCATGGACACTCCCCTCTAGCAAAAACTTAAAAGACAATAATATAATTAACATGTTAATTAACACAACACTTAAGGCAGACCTGGTGACCAGACAGTTCGTCTGTGCAGGTTAATGTGATCAGCTCTTTCAAGAATCATGTATTGTTCAGAATAAACAACTGAGAATAGTCTTTGGGCAAGTCCAAAAGAATAAAAGATTAATATAGAAATACCAAATAACAGGGTGAATGTGGACAGAAAAAGGTCCTTGCAGCCAGTGTCCGCGACAGTGCCTCCCCCCTGTCCCATAGTCCGGCAGACCCAACTAGATCCACCACGGGTCAGCTTGGGGCTGTCCGGGAGAGTTTTATAGTTCAGTTTGCCGGGAAAGTCCATCAGCGTTCCCATTCTGCTTTCCTGGCCGATACTGTATGGTAAAATTGTAGGGCTGCAGTGCCAAGCTCCATCGTAACAAACGTCCATTATCCCCAGAGACCCGATTAAGCCAGATTAATGGATTGTGGTCGGTGAGCACCGTAAAAGATCGTCCGTAGAGATAAGGTTGGAATTTCTTGAGAGCCCACACCAGCGCCAAACACTCCTTCTCCACGGCTGCATAACCGACTTCCCTGGGTAGCAGCTTCCGACTGATGTAGGCCACTGTGTGCTCACCGCCATCAGGTCCTACTTGGCTCAGTACTGCCCCCAGCCCGAATTTGCGGGACAAATTTCCTATAGTACCCAGCTGTGCCGAGGAACGCCAGGACCTGGGTTTTAGTACGGGGGGTCGGCCACTTGGCAACTGCCTCAATCTTAGCAGGCTCAGGTCGTTGTTGTCCACTGCCTACTCGATGTCCAAGGTACTGTACCTCGGACATCCCTATGCTGCATTTCTCTGGCTTAAGGGTTAGTCCTGCAGCCTTGATGCAGTCTAACTCGACACCCAGGTGAACCAGATGGTCCTCCCAGGTATTACTGTAGATCGCAATGTCATCCAGATATGCACAAGCATAGTCCTGGAGGCCATCGAGGAGTTGGTCTACCATCCTCTGGAAAGTCGCCGGTGCATTCTTCATCCCAAATGGCATTACTTTAGACTGGTATAAGCCAAATGGGGTAATGAACGTCGATTTCGGAATAGATTCCGCATCCAGAGGACCCGGAGCATAGGGTAAGCATCAGTGGTGGTGCACTCATTTAATCTGCGGTAGTCTACACAGAAGCGAGTTGTGCCATCCCACTTCGGAACAAGGACCACCGGGGAAGCCCAGGGGCTGCTGGATGGCTCAATGACTCCCAATTCAAGCATCTCCTTAATCTCATGATGCATCCCCTCTCTCACTGCGTCAGGTATCCGGTAAGCCGCCTGTCTTAGCGGCAGTTGTCCCGGGGTCTCCACACGGTGTACTGCCATAGTAGTGTACCCAGGGACTGTGGAGAATATTTCCCTTCTCTGACTAAGGACCTGTCTAGCTTGTTCTCTCTGCGTCGGCCCTAGCTGGTCGTCAAGCTTTATCATCTCTATCCCTGCAGTAATTCTATTTAGCTCCGGGAGCACCAGCAGGGGAAGATTCTCAGAATCTTCCACAGCTGGAGCACATATAGCGGCTACCTCTCCTGATCTTTCCCAGTATGCTTTCAACATGTTCACATGAAAGGTCCGTCGGACTCTTTCATCCGAACATTTAGCCACTAGGTAGGTTGTGTCACAGAGCTTTGCCACAACCCGGTAAGGTCCCTGCCAAGTGGCCTGTAACTTGTCCTGCTTGGTTGGTCTGAGGGCAAGAACCTTCTGCCCAACCTCCAGAGTGCGGTTCCGAGCAGTACGTTCATACCATCATTTCTGCTGCCTTTGGGCAGCCCGAAGGTTCTCCTGGACAGTGTCCATGAGCTCCTTCAGTCTGTCCCTAAACTCAAGAACGTATGCTACGATAGAGGACCCTTGGGGATCAATTCCCCATTCCCAGTGGGCTCTGACTAGATCTAGGGGCCCCCTCACCCGCCTCCCATACAGTAACTCAAATGGGGAGAACCCGGTAGATTCCTGTGGCACCTCCCGATAAGCGAAGAGAAGGTGTGGCAGATATCTCTCCCAATCCCTGTGAGAGGTTGCAAATGTCCTAAGCAGCTGTTTCAGTGTTCCATTGAACCTCTCACACAGTCCGTTGGTCTGGGGGTGATAGGGAGAGCTCTGTAGGGGCTTTATCCCACAGAGCCTCCATAACTGCTGAATGAGCTCAGCAGTGAACTGGGTCCCCTGGTCAGAGATGATTTCCCGAGGGAAACCCACCCTGGCAAAGATCCGTAGCAAAGCATCAGCCACAGTTTCTGCATGGATATTTTCCAGGGGAATGGCCTCCGGGTACCGGGTGGCATAATCCACCACAGTAAGGATATATCTCTTCCCAGAAGGACTAGGTCTGGGCAATGGTCCAACCAGGTCTACGGCAATGCGGCTAAAGGGTTCATCAATGATCGGTAAAGGGTGTAGGGGAGCTTTCAGCGGGCCCCCATGCTTACCCACCTGCTGGCATGTGTCACAGGTCCGGCAATACTGTCGGACATCCCCTGTAATCCCTGGCCAAAAAAACGACTGAGTCAGACGGTGGAGGGTCCGGGACATCCCCAGGTGTCCGGCTAAGGGTATGTCATGCCCAATGCGCAGCAGGTCATGACGATATTTCTGCGGCACAACCAGCTGCCGCTTTGGTGGATGGGAGGCTGTCTTTCCCTCAGTAACCCGATAGAGTAATCCCTGGACCCACTCTATTCGCTCCCTCTCCAACCCCCTAGGGTCCAATCCTGCTCTTTCCCTATAGCTAGCTAAGGAAGGGTCGCTAAGAGTTGCCTGAGCAAATTCTTGGGGAGAAGCCCAAGTCGGGGTAGGGATAGTTGGGGTAGTACAGTCTAGGTCAGGGATGACAGGTCTTACCTGGGTCCCATCCTCGAGGGAGCGCACCTCCATCCGGGCTTACTGGCGGGTGGTAACAGGATAGGCTTCCGGGGATACATCCAGGGAGAAGGCTGAATTTAAACGCCCCAAATCGTTGCCCAACAAAACCTCTGCAGGTAAGTTCTGCATTATTCCCACTTCCACTTCTTTGGCCCCCGAACCCCAATCAAGGTGAACCCTGGCAGTGGGGACCCACATAACATTTCCCCCGGCCACCCGCACAGCCACAGACCGTCCCGTCTGCTCTGCCGGTTTTATCATTCGGGACTGTATCAGGGTAATAATAGCTCCCGTGTCCCGCAGTCCCTGGGTAGCCCGACCATTAATCCACACGGCTTGTCGATGGTGCAAACGATTATCTGTAGTGGCAGCTTGCACAGGGTCTGCCTCATGTAGAATTCCAATATTCTCCTCGCTTGGGTAAGTCACATCATCTCTCTCCAGACAGTGTGCAGCAGCCCGGGCAGGTCCAAGGGGCCTGTTGTTCCGCGCGTCCTGGGAAACATTCTGCGGACAATACCTCCTAACATGCCCTGCTTGGTTGCATCTGTAGCAGAGGTCCCCTTTTCCTCGTGAAGATGGTAGCTGAGTGGGGCCGGGGATCGATGACTGGTGTGGAGGGGCAAAGCTCCGTGGAATGTTGGGGACAGGCCAAACTGGGGTCTTAGGCTCTGGTTGTACAGTCCGCCTTGAATCCACGTATTGGTCAGCTAGGGTGGCAGCTTCATCTACTGTGACTGGCCGCTGATCCTTTACCCAGTCTCTAACCTCATGTGGGGTATGATCGTAGAATTGTTCCAGGAGGATTAGCTGGAGCGCATCTGCCATGGTAACAGCTTGGCGCCCGGTCATCCAACTCTCCGCTGATCAGGTCATTTGATGAGCCCATTCTGTGTAAGGCTCTCTCTCCTTTCGGCGGAGGTTGCGAAACCTCAAACGGTGTGCCTCTGGAGTAATGCCGAAGCGAGCCAATAGTCTTTCTTTTACCCGGTCATAGTCCTGGCTGATCTCATCAGGGACATTATTGTACGCCTCTGCAGCCCTTCCTGTGAGACGGCTGACCAGGAGCGAGACCCAATCTGCTTTATTTACACCTTGGAGACCGCATTGCCGCTCAAACATTTGCAGGTAAACATCCAACTCATCTTCACCATCTTGAAACATGTGGAAGGTGGCATAGGGTAGCTTTTTGCGGGCCGCTGGAGCTTCCCGGTTGAACATAACTGACGCTCCTTGGTCCCGCTGGAGTTCAGCCATTCGCAGCTGGGACACCTCTGTTAACACTTGACTGATAACCTCCTGCGGGGGGTGAGTACCATACAAGGCCAGTCGCCACTGGACGTCACGCTGGAACTCTGTCGCCTCTGAGGTGTCTGCTGGTTGGTTGCTGGCCTGGTCAATCTCCATTAGTTCGGTGATGAGAGTCGCTTTGGATTTGTTGCTGGAGACTTTTCCACGGGCTTCCAAGAGATCCTTCAAGGTGCTGCGCTTGAGTCTGGCGTAGTGATGTTCCATCTGCTGTTAGGAGCAGGGGGTCCCGGTGGTGATTTGGGTGTGCCTAGGCAAGAGGAAGCATCCCAGAGCTTGCCACCAATTGTGACGGATCCTATCCCACACTCCACTGAGTGCCTCCTTCAATAACACCACTTCCTCCAGTATGACCATCAGACAGATATAATATTATAGCTGCAGTAAATACAAGTCTAGTCGATAATAGCTTGTAGAATCTTGACTGCTTTATTGGGCAGAATACAGCCTTTTTATACACATTTAACACAAGGGGTTAGATAACGAGGTAGGGCTGACTCATGGACACCCCCCCCCCCCCTCCCCTCTAGCAAAAACTTAAAAGACAATAATATAATTAATATGTTAATTAACACAACACTTAAGGCAGACCTGGTGACCAGACAGTTCGTCTCTGCAGGTTAATGTGATCAGCTCTTTCAAGAATTATGTATTGTTCAGAATAAACAACTGAGAATAGTCTTTGGGCAAGTCCAAAAGAATAAAAGATTAATATAGAAATACCAAATAACAGGGTGAATGTGGACAGAAAAAGGTCCTTGCAGCCAGTGTCCGCGACAGGTTGCAAACAGCAACGGTACGACCCTGCCTTTGGCCAATTATGGCTCTCTCAGCAGAGTGCGCTGTGATTGGTCAAAGCATGCAGGTCAGGTGCATGCTTTGGCCAATCATCATACAGCAATTCACTGCGAGATCGCAGGGTATTATGGGGCGTTCCGCAGCGCTCAAATTTCCCACGACCTCCTCATAATGTTCACTGTTCTATGAACAGGCGAACACCCGATGTTCGACCCAAACATCAAGCTCATCCTTACTACTGACAAAGAATTTGGTGAGGAGCTCCCTGACTAAACCCCCAGGTGCTAGACAAATGTAGCTCCATCAGAGAATCAAGCATTAATATGGAAGGTCCTTTTGAGGTGAGAATATTTGTGTTATTGTTCTAATAATATATGAATATGCTAATATGGTTTGCATACGGAAGGCAGTTTTTGGGGCAAAGCTGCTCACCAGCCAAGGGCCTTGTCTGGTATTAAAGCCAAACTCCAGTCAAACGCTTTATTTCATTTGGATAGAGCAAGGAAGGGCTAGATGTTCTGTCAAGTTTTTATTGCAGTCTTTGTGTTTAATGTGGTCATGCCTTCCTCACTTCCTGTCAGAACATAGGAAATCTCTCCAACAAGCACAAAGACAAAAATATAGTAAAGTAAAAGAGGTTAAAAACCTTTGAAAAACTTTTTATTGCTGTCTATACCTTCCTCCCCCGAAGTTGCACTCTCCATTTTTTTTGTCCTGTAAACTTTGCATTTCATCACATTTACAGCACCAACAAAGTACTCCCAAGATTGATGTTTAGTGGCCACTGGCCAGGTTTTGGCATGCTGTATTTCCTACCAGTCCTGCTGTGTGGCTACTATTCCCCTGGCCAGTAGCTGTACACACTCCTCTCTGTAGTTCCTAGGAACAGTAATTACAGTATGTCACCACTTGCTATAGTGGGAAGATCTGGGAGTCCCTAACTCACAGTTTGATCTGCCCATTGACTTTGCATTATTTGGTCGACTTACCAGAAGACATTTGGTGTGTCCCACCCCACCATTACCTCTAACTTTATTACAAGACCACCCACAACCCTGTCTTGCTCTTTCTAATGCCCCTGTCCTGTGAATGCATGGAGAGAGCTGCTACAAACGGGCACAGCGCTGGATTGAGTGAGGACTTGAGTAATGTCACCTACACACGAGCGGACTTTTCGACCGGACTGGTTTGACGGACCGAGTCCGGCGGACAATCCGACCGTATGTGGGCTTCATCGGAACTTCAGCGGACTGTTTTTGTGCAAAACCTTTAGATTTGGAACATGTTTTAAATCTTTACATCGGAACTTCGCCAGACCCAGTTCCTATTGAGAAATCCGCTCGTCTGTATGCTGGTCCGACGGACAAAAAACGAGGCATGCTCAGAAGCAAGTACGAGACGGAAGCGCTCTTTCTTGTAAAACTAGTGTTCGTATTGTAGCTAGCATATTCCTCACGCTGCAAATTCTGTGATCGTTAAATGCAGCGCAGTATTGTCTTCTTTATAATGCTAGAAGACCGAAGTTGTTTTGCTGCTCATATTCACACACAAACAGATTTATGGATTATTTCTCTTGATCTCATGAATGATATTGTATTTTTTAAAAGCCCGATCTCCATACTAATGTTTACACATTTTTATTTTGAGACAGCTTTTATTATTTTTATTTCATCAAGATCTTTTTTAGGATTTAAACAAAAGTATTTTCTAGTGATCTCCATATATATTTATTTTTTTGTGTGTGTCAAGTTACCACAATAACCTTTTATTTTTTTGGTGTAAATTTACCACAATAACATTAGATATTATTCATTTTTTGGAACCTCAAGGAGGTTGGTGTCCCTTGTTAATTTGACATTGTCTTTTAAAAATGTATTTTAATAAAAACACATAGGCAAGTATTTTCAAAAAAATAAAATATCCATTTATTCTGGTTAACAAAATAAAAATGAAGGCAACGCTGGATAAACTTTTTGAATTTGTGAAGCCTTTTGGCCCCAGGGCACACATCAAGTCTGTGGAAAAGAAACTTGGGATCTTGAAGAGTCCATATAATGGAGAGCTCAATCTGGTCCAGGAATCCCAGAGATCAAGACCAGCAGCAGATGACATATATGTCTCCAGGCTGTGGTACTACACCAGCCTGCATCTTATGTCAGACCATACTGAATAGGGATGAGCTTTGAGTTCGAGTTGAACTCATGTTCGACTTGAACATTGGCTGTTCGCAAGTTCGCCGAACAGCGAACAATTTGGGGTGTTCGCGGCAAATTCGAATGCAGCGGAACACCCTTTAAAAGTCTATGGGAGAAATCAAAAGTGCTAATTTTAAAGGCTTATATGCAAGTTGTTGTCATAAAAAGTGTTTGGGGACCTGGGTCCTGCCCCAGGGGACATGGATCAATGCAAAAAAAAGTTTTAAAAACGGCCGTTTTTTAGGGAGCAGTGATTTTAATAATGCTTAAAGTCAAACAATAAAAGTGTAATATCCCTTTAAATTTCGTAGCTGGGGGGTGTCTATAGTATGCCTGTAAAGGGGTGCATGTTTCCCGTGTTTAGAACAGTCTGACAGCAAAATGACATTTTAAAGGAAAAAAGTAATTTAAAACTACTCGCGGCTATTGCATTGCCGGTCCGACAATACACATAGAAGTTCATTGATAAAAACGGCATGGGAATTCCCCACAGGGAACCCTGAACCCAAATTTAAAAAAAATGACGTGGGGGTCCCCCTAAATTCCATAACAGGCCCTTCAGGTCTGGTATGGATATAAAGGGAACCCCGGACAAAATTAAAAAAAAAAATGACGTGGGGGTCCCCCTAAATTCCATACCAGACCCTAAGGGTCTGGTATGGATTTTAAGGGGAACCCCACGCCAAAATTTAAAAAAAAAACGGCGTGGGGTCCCCCCAAAAATCCATACCAGACCCTTATCCAAGCACGCAACCTGGCAGGCCGCAGGAAAAGAGGGGGGGCGAGAGAGCGCCCCCCCTCCTGAACCGTACCAGGCCACATGCCCTCAACATTGGGAGGGTGCTTTGGGGTAGCCCCCCAAAACACCTTGTCCCCATGTTGATGAGGACAAGGGCCTCATCCCCACAACCCTGGCCGGTGGTTGTGGGGGTCTGCGGGCAGGGGGCTTATCGGAATCTGGATGCCCCCTTTAACAAGGGGACCCCCAGATCCTGGCCCCTCCCTGTGTGAAATGGTAAGGGGGTACAAAAGTACCCCACCATTTCACTAAAAAACTGTCAAAAATGTTAAAAATGACAAGAGACAGTTTTTGACAATTCCCCCCCCGTGTGAAATTGTAAGGGGGTACTTTATTCCTTAATTCCTTTATTTAAATGCTTCTTCTTTCTTCTATCTTCCTTCATCTTCTTCTTCTTCTTCTGGTTCTTCTGGTTCTTCCTCTGGCGTTCTCGTCCAGCATCTCCTCCGCAGCGTCTTCTATCTTCTTCTCCTCGCGCCGCTCCGCACCCATGGCATGGGGGGAGGCTCCCGCTCTTCTCTTCATCTTCTTCTTCATCTTCTTCTCTTCTTCCTTCTTCTCTTCTTCTCTTCTCTTCTTCATTTTCTTCACCGGGCCACTCCGCATCAATGCTGGCATGGAGGGAGGCTCCCGCTGTGTGACGCGTCTCCTCTTCTGACGGTTCTTAAATAACAGGGGGCGGGGCCATCCGGTGACCCCGCCCCCCTCTGACGCACAGTGACTTGACGGGACTTCCCTGTGAGGTCACGGGGAATGCCACAGGGAAGTCCCGTCATGTCCCGTGCGTCAGAGGGGGGCGGGGTCAGCGGGTGGCCCCGCCCCCCGTTATTTAAGAACCGTCAGAAGAGGAGACGCGTCACACAGCGGGAGCCTCCCTCCATGCCAGCATGGATGCGGCGCGGCCCAGAGAAGAAAATGAAGAAGAGAAGAAGAGAAGAAAAGAAGAAGATGAAGAAGAAGATGAAGAAGAGAAGAAGATGAAGAGAAGTGCGGGAGCCTCCCCCCATGCCATGGGTGCGAAGCGGCCCGAGGAGAAGAAGATAGAAGACGCCGCGGAGGAGATGCTGGACGAGAACGCCGGAGGAAGAACCAGAAGAGCCAGAAGAACCAGAAGAAGAAGATGAAGGAAGATAGAAGAAAGAAGAAAGAAGAAGCATTTAAATAAACGAATTGTCAAAAACTGTCTCTTGTCATTTTTAACATCTTTGACAGTTTTTTAATGAAATGGTAGGGGTACTTTTGTACCCCCTTACCATTTCACACAGGGTGGGCCGGGATCTGGGGGTCGCCCCCCCCGCACGCAGACCCCCACAACCACCGGCCAGGGTTGTGGGGATGAGGCCCTTGTCTTCATCAACATGGGGACAAGGTGTTTTGGGGGGCTACCCCAAAGCACCCTCCCAATGTTGAGGGCATGTGGCCTGGTACGGTTCAGGAGGGGGGGGCGCTCTCTCTTCCCCCCCTCCTTTCCTGTGGCCTGCCAGGTTGCGTGCTCGTATAAGGGTCTGGTACCGATTTTTGGGGGGACCCCACGCCGTTTTTTTTTTTTTTTTTTCAATTTTGGTGCGGGGTTCCCCTTAGAATCCATACCAGACCTGAAGGGTCTGGTATGGAATTTAGAGGGACCCCCACGTTATTTTTTTTTTTTTTTAATTTTGGCCGGGGTTCCCCTTAATATCCATACCAGACCTGAAGGGCCTGGTATGGAATTTAGGGGGACCCCCACATCATTTTTTTTTTTTAATTTTGGTTCGGGGTTCCCCTTAATATCCATACCAGAGGAGGAGGAGGAGGGGCTTGCTCATTTATTTGGCTGTTGGCAGTTAACTCGCCCCCCAGCCCCTTGTGAAGGACATCTGAAAAAAGTTTTTCACAGAGTATATGTGTGTGGGTGGACCCAAACACATATACCGCTCTTTTTCCTGTATTTATTAAGCCTATTTGATGATCCTCTAACATGTGAGTTTACACTTTTTTTTCTTTAATAAACCCTATTTAAACGGTATCACGCTATGCAAATTTTTTATCTATCTATGCATGGTTTTTGAACACCGAGCCCTTTATCCTATTGGAATACTATCTCCAATTTGATGTCTGAAAACGTCTGTGCCAAGTTGGTGGTTTGACCCAAGACCTGTTGTGCCAGTTTAGCCCGGTGTATCCATCAAGTCAGTTGACTCACAAGCCTGTATGACTTGGGGGGCGTAAGCCTCTCTAGATCATCGACATCTGGTAAGCCCCCTTTTGTTCACTGGTGGTGGCCAATTTGTTATTACAGTTCTTTGGAGTATCAACGCTGTGCGATTATCTGCCTAAGTGTGTTTTGGATCATCCACAGTTTATATGTACTTGTCAAATCTAAAAACATACTTGCTAGCTTTGTTCTTCATTTTTCACGAATATTCCCCATCCCTTTCTCTACGCACAGAACGTACGTACGGCACATGTGTGTTAGCTTTATATACACTGCGCATGCGTGAAACTCCGCCTGCTTCAAACACCCCTGATGTAATTTTATATGAATATTCTCCGCCCCTTCTCTCTACGGTGCGCAGTAGGAGCAACAATGGCAGAGACACAGAAGTTGTGTACTAATTACTTCAGTAACGAGGAAAGCCTGGAGCCTGAAATCCAGGAAGAGGAGATTTAAGGCCTCTAATATGGTCTTTGAAGAGATGGTGGAGATGGTAGCAATTTTGCAGAGAAAAGATTACGATGGGAAGCATGGACCATACGCCCAGCCTAATTTACGAAAGGTAAAAATAATGTCCAAAGTGGTGAAGACCCTGCATCATAATTTTGGGGTACGACGGTCTAAAGACCAGCTGAGGAAACAATAGTCCGACCTTAAATTGAGGGAGCCGAAGCAGTACAGACAAATCAAGAAAGTTCTTAAAAAAAGTAAGTACTTGTCGTGTGTTCCTATTCTGATTATTACCTTGCATGCTGCTCCATGTGCTTTTCTTTACTGTACAGTATTAATCGTTAATCGTTCATTGGAAACATCGTTCGTAGGAAACATCGTTTGAAATTATATCGATGTATTTAGTTGATACAGGCTTTAAACAACATTTTGGTCTTGGTAATTTGCCTTATTAAAATAAGTTTAGGACATTGTTGTCTAGATGTCTTTGAAACTAGAATGAATAGCAAACTTCATTCAGTGGAATGTAAGGAGAGGACACTCGGCAGCTGTTTACACATCTGGACTCAGGAGCACTCGTGTGGGATACCAGAATACATTTTTTAGGGTAACTCACACAAGTGCTACAGTGGATACTTGTTTGGGGTGTCTCTATCTGTGAAATGTGGCCAAGAAAGGTAAGTATTCCAGCTTGTTTTAAAGGGAGTTTTAATCATGTCTTCAACTTGGATCTCTGCCCAAACAGACACCACTTCAATACAATGGTTCATATTCCTATTCCTGGACTCAAATATCTGTGTGCTAAGTATACCTTTTGTTTCATTCTCGTAGGGGAGAAAAGACTCAGACAACCTGATCCCAGGGACCCCCGACCTTGCCAGCCGGATTGGGAAATCAGCCCAAGTGCCACAGAGGATGTGGAGGAAGGAGCGGCGGAGGAAGTGGGCGACATGTGCACCCCACCAGGTGAGTGTCTGACACCCCAGCTTCTGGTAATCTATGTATGCCTGCATATTTCTAAATACATCTTTTTTCATCAATTTTAGGTGATGTTGTGGAAGAGGAAGTGGTGGAACCATGTACAAGTGCCAGCGCCCCCCCCCCCGAGGATGTGGAGGAAGTGGGCAACATGTGCACCCCACCAGGTGAGTGTCTGACACCCCAGCTTCTGGTAATCTATGAATGCCTGCATATTTCTAAATACATATTTTTTCATCAATTTTAGGTTATGTGCTGGTTGTGGAAGGGGAACCATTTACCACGGACAGTGCCCAAAGATTAATTGGGCAGATCATGGCCTGGAATGGGGATATTGATGCCATGCGCACTAGCCTGGACATCATGCATAATTGGCTGTACAATATGCAGCAGGAAATGAAAAACATGATCAATGTTTTGGGGAGAATCTAAATCCCTTTTTCACAAAAAACATTGATCGTGTTCTTCATTTCCTTTTTTGCTGACCCCATTCTGGGTTTTGCCTTTTTAACATTTTAAAAAGCCAAATTTGTTTTAATAAAGCCTGTTTATAAAAAAAACAAAAAAAAAAAAAATGAGGCCTGTTTATAAAAAAAAATCAAATAAAAATAGAGGCCTGTTTATAAAAATAAAAAAAAAATAGAGGCCTGTTTATAAAAAAAAAATCAATGATGCCTCTTTGTAAAAAAAACAAACAAAACAAAAAAATTTTTTTTTTAAAAACCAAAAAACATTATTGTTTTTAAAAATGTATATATATATATATATATTTAAAAACAAAAATTTTTCATAAACGCACATGTCAATGTGCACAGATTAAAAATTATGTTAATCAACAATGTGCGGCTTCTTCTTTCAATGCTCAACACCAGTTTTGTAAGTTATTTGGTGTTTACAGTGACAATGGGGCTTATTTACTAAAAGAAAATACACTTGGCACTACAAGTGCACTAGGAGAACCTAGGAGACAGCCAAAAAGAAAGGCAAGCAATGAATACATTTCTAGATTTTATCTGATCCTTATTTTTTATTCATAAAAATGAGACATTATCTGGCATTGCAATGGCCCCCCTACCCGTAAAAAAATCAACATATTTATCCCGAACTTGACGGGCACTTTGAGGGGCCAAGCAAGTACGGCCAGTATCCAGGCCCCTCAGAGGATTCTCTGTAGGTCAGGCCTCAGGCCCAAATGATGCAAGATAATTACTTGAATTTTTGCTTAAAAAATTGTGCGGGATGCAACATGCTAGGACAATGTGATTAAGTTTGTAGTCCGCCATGTGGATTGCTGTCTGAAACAGGTGGAACCGGCTGGCCAGTATCCCGAAGGCATTCTCCACAGCTCTTCTTGCTCTGGCCAGCCGGTAGTTAAAAACCCTCCTCTCCGGGGAGAGGGTCTTTCGGGGGAATGGCCTCATCAGGTGCTTGCCTAGACCGAAGGCTTCATCTGCAATGAAGACAAAGGGGAGTCCTTCCACGTTATCCGCATCAGGTGGCTATCCCAGGCCACCACCCTGGAGATGCTGGTAGAACTCCGTCTGGGCGAAGACTCCTCCATCTGACATCCGGCCATTCTTCCCCACGTACACATACAGAAATTCATATTGTGCCGACACCACCGCCATTAACACAATACTATGAAACCCCTTATAATTAAAATAGTATGACCCCAAATGGGGTGGTGGCACGATGTGGACGTGTTTCCCATCTATAGCCCCTCCACAATTGGAAAAGTCCCAACGGGTGGCAAAATGGGATGCCACAGTCTGCCATTCCTGTGGCGATGAAGGAAACTGGGGAGTCAAACAAGAAAAAAAATATAAGTACTTTTGCACATAACATTGCAAGCACATTACACAAAAAACATTCTTGCACAACATCAGTATAACATTAGTTTTAAATATTATTTAAAGACTAAAAATATAAGGCCCACTTATCTGATTCCTCACCCCCTCTGATGGCCCATTGGTTAAATTTAAGGGGGTGGGGGGATAATAAATCAATTTAAGGACACACAGACCATCTGCATACATTTTAGAGGGGTGGGGATTATAAATCAGTTTAAGGACAAACAGACCATTTGGATACATTTTAGAGGGGGGGGGGGGGATTATAAATCAATTTAAGGACACACAGATCATTTGGATACATTTTAGAGGGGGGGATTATAAATCAATTTAAGGACACACAGACCATTTGAACACATTTTAGAGGGGGGAGGGGATTATAAATCAATTTAAGGACACACAGACCATTTGGATACATTTTAGAGGGGGGATTATAAATACATTTAAGGACACACAGACCATTTGGATATATTTTAGAGGAAGGGGATTATAAATCAATTTAAGGACACACGGACTATTGGGATACATTTTAGAGGGGGGATTATAAATCAATTTAAGGACACACAGACCATTTGGATACATTTTAGAGGGGGGGCTTATAAATCAATTTAAGGACACATAGACCATTTGGATACATTTTAGGGTAAAGCACTACAATGGAGCTGATAAAAATACATTGTTAAGTGACTAGACTAGGTGGATATGGGCCCAGCATAGCATGCTGGGGAGGTTAGTGAAGGCAAATATGCATGCAGGACAAAAAAGGAGCATTAAAAGATTACAGCATGCATGAGGACAAAGGGGACATTCACAGCATATTGCAATCATGGTAATTAGGGATTGAGTAAAGAAATACAATACATTAGCAAACATTAAATACAATAAAATGTGATGTTAAAGGATAAATCTTACCTTAATATAGTCCTTCTGCAGGACCTGTATGATGGCAGAACAGGTCTCTGGGATAATGATCCTCAGAGCCTGGGGGGAGATGCCTGTCGAGAACTTAAGGTCCTACAGGCTTCTCCCAGTCGCCAAGTACCGCAACATGGCGACTAGCCTCTGCTCCGGAGTGATGGCTTGCCTCATGCAGGTATCCTGCCTGCTGATATAAGGGGTCAGCAAAGCCAACAAACGGTGAAAAACGGGGTCCATCATCCTGAGAAATTTCCTGAAATCCTCAGGGTTATTCTCACATATCTCACAAAGAAAAGGCATGTGAGATAATTGGTCACACTGGAGCAACCAATTCTTCTTCCATTAACTCCTCCTCGCCCTGTTCATGGACTGGACTTGGGCTGAAGAATGAACTACAGCACCAAGCACATACAAAGCATGAACTCTACGACGAGTATGTACACGCAACATGGCTTCAAAACGGTCGACTAGTCAGAATGAACTTAACAGAACGCACCGAAGAACAGCAAGGCCTGTGAAGAGCGAGCTGAAAAGCAGCAACAAGTGGACAATAACACACTGAATAAATCAATGCGAACTGACTAAACACACTGAAAAGCAGATACAAACCTTATAAGTACAAACTGAACAACAGTTAAATGATCTGAAAAACACGAGTCTGTAAAGCGTGAATCGTCTCTCACCAAACTTCTACTAACACGAGATAAACACGAAATTAGCAGAAGGGGCCCAAAGGGTGGCACACAAGCTATTACACTTCCTTTTTATAACCTCGTCGGACCTGGTGTACGGCACCGCGTACTAGGCGGCCGGACTTTGGTGTGATTGTGTGTAGGCAAATCCATTTGTTCGAAAGTCCATCAGAGGTCCGTCAAAAGTCTGTTGAAATTCCGTCGGAAAGATCCTCGGACTTTTGATGCTGAAAAGTCCGCCCGTGTGTACGCGGCATAAGAATTTAGAAGGGGGGGCGGCGATACAAATACTAGGACATTTTTACCTTAATGCAGGGAATGCATTAGGGTAAAAACTGTTATCCTTTACAACCACTTTAAGCACTTTTAGCAGGAAATATGTTCACTTGTTGAATTTGAAGCCTTTTCTAATCTTTGCCTGAGTTTTAGTATAGGCTGTTGCCATGATCACTGCCCCATGTTTCCTGTTTCAGGGTGGCTCCTCTCTCTTGCAGCATCTTATGGAGTCATCCATGCAAGCAGGGACTAGAGCAGTGGCAGTGTGTCCATTAAGGGCGCCTCTCTCCAGCCACCCCCTCTATGTAAAATGGATAGATTCATGCATAGCATGAACCTATCCATGGCTGCTGTAGACACCCACTATTCAGGCGTCTGGAACCTTTTTGGATGCCTGAATTCCAGTGGCAGGGAGGTGTTTTTGAGACACCTGATTAGAGCCATAGGCATTCGCAGTTCACCCAGGTGGGTTAGCAAAGCAAATGAATATTTGCTTTGCCAACAATAAACCACCTCTCAGCCAATCAGGAGGCGCGGATCTAATACCCATCACCTGATTGGCTAAAGGCACAGGCGCCCTGATTGGACAGAAGAACGGGAGGACAGAGAGCCACGAAGGACACAGGAGCACACCACCACCACCTGCTGCATGTACTGCAGCTCGCCACCGTCACCCACCACCAGGATGTGGTAAGTGTGTTCCGGTCACATGGCGAGGGTGGAGGAGGGTCACAGAGGCTGCATATGATGAGCACACAGGCTACATATGATGGGCACACAGGCTGCATTTGATGGGCACAGAGGCTGCATATGATGAGCACGGTGGCTACATTTGATGGGCACAGCGGCTGCATTTTATGGGGCACAGTGGCTGCATTTTATGGGGCACAGTGGCTGCATTTTATGGGGCACAGTGTTAGCATTTGATGGGCACAGTGGCTGCATTTGATGGGCACAGTGGCTGCAATTGATGGCAACAG
Source organism: Aquarana catesbeiana (assembly GCF_042186555.1). NCBI lineage: Eukaryota > Metazoa > Chordata > Amphibia > Anura > Ranidae > Aquarana > Aquarana catesbeiana. Next base: position 539,432,865 of record NC_133327.1, read on the forward strand.
TGGCTGCATTTGATGGCACAGTGGATTCCTTTTATGGGGCACAGTAGGTTCATTTGATGGGCACAGTAGCTGCAATTGATAGGCTCAGTGGCTGCATTTGATGGCACAGTGGCTGCATTTTATGGGCACAGTGGCTGCATTTTATGGGTATAGTGGCTGCAATTGATGGCACAGTGAGGCTGCGGCTGCATTTGATGTTTTTTTTTCAGTATTTATCCAAATTTTTACGTTTGTTTGCGCCCCCCCATTTTGAGCACCAGCCTCCACTAGAATTCTAGAGTTGTGTTTCACTTCACTTCACTTCATCAATAGTAACACAGTCAGGGGTCAAGTCTTGGGGAAAAAAGTGTGGGAACTCACCCAAGATCCCCCCACCTCAAAAATTAAAAGTGTGTGTGTATATATATATATAATATGTACTCCTTTTTTAACAAATAATGTACAACATTTATTGTAAAGTCACCTCCAAAATTCACAAGCATTAAACAAATAAATATAGAACAGATATAACAACAAAATAATTTAACCTGTATGCTATACTAACAAAAAACACCACAACGAATGATAATGGTTCCCTCGTTCTAAAACAAGTTGCAATGACTGGGGGTCCCTTCTGCATTATGTCTCTATACAGGGTCTTTTTAAGGTCTGGGGGCCCCTCCTGCACTATGTTTCTATGCAGGCTCTGATATGCGGGGTCCCTCCTACCCCAAGGTGTCCGCACACATGTGTTGGTCTGTGCAGAGGAGTGAGGCCGGGAGTGTGCCAGCCTGGGGACCCTTTCCTAAGGCTGCCTGCATTGATTGTGCAAAGTGGGGCCCAGATGGGCGCTCACTCCTCAGTGCCCATCAAATGCAGCCTGATCAGTGACCATCAATGCAGCCTGATCAGTGCCAATCAATGCAGTCTTACCAGTGCCCATCAAATGCAGCCTGATCAGTGCCAATCAATGCAGCCATACCAGTGTCCATAAAATGCAGCCTGATCAGTGCCAATCAATACGGCCTTACCAGTGCCCACTAAATATGGCCTCATCTGTGTCCAGCAATGTAGCCTCACCTGTGTCCAGCAATGCAGCCTCACCTGTGTCCAGCAATGCAGCCTCACCCGTGCAATCAGAAAGAGGAGAGGAAGAGGAGAGCAGGCCGGATCATCACACAGGCCGGCATCGCCCGCTGTGATAGCTTTAATTTGAATTGCTGGGTGCCCATCGTAACACAAAGTCCCCCCTCCTGGATCATCACCTATGATAGACAGCACACATCCTGGTATTGGACCAGTGTGCTGTCTATCAAAGGAGGCGGGACTTTACAGAGGGCCCCCGGCGATTCGAATTGAAGCCTCACCTGTGTCCAGCAATGCAGCCTCACCTGTGTCCAGCAATGCAGCCTCACCCGTGCAATCAGAAAGAGGAAAGAGGAGAGGAAGAGGAGAGCAGGCCGGATCATCACACAGGCCGGCATCGCCCGCTGTGATAGCTTTAATTTGAATTGCTGGGTGCCCATCGTAACACAAAGTCCCCCCTCCTGGATCATCACCTATGATAGACAGCACACATCCTGGTATTGGACCAGTGTGCTGTCTATCAAAGGAGGCGGGACTTTACAGAGGGCCCCCGGCGATTCGAATTGAAGCTGTCACAGTGGGCGATGCTGGTCTGACACCCTCCAGTATGTGGCACCAAGCGGACCGTCCTCCCTGATGGTATGCATTGACTTTGATGCCCCGCCACCCCTCTGTCACCCCACCCCCTCCAACGTCACTGCCCGAAGGACGTGGCTGCTAATGGAAACAGTGTTCCTGCTGTGAAAAAGTACAGGAACACTGTTCCCATGCGTTCCTGCAGGACTCGAGGCCTGAACACAGCCCCAAAGCCTGGGATGGCAAGACATTCCCCTGCTCCCCTCTCCTTCTCCCCCTCCCTTCTCCAAGATAACAGACTGATTGGAGACTGCATTGTCCACCTTTACCTATTTCCTGTGAAGATCGGTAGTTCGGGGAAAAAACACTAAGGGTGCAGGAGCAAGCGGTATTGAAAGTTGTAAAATGCAAGTGCTGGGGTGAGAATTTTACCAGTTTACTGGAGAATGTTTATTTTATTGTGCGCAATGTGTGAAGCTAAAAAAACTTTACGGGTTTATTACTACTTTAGCTGTTTTCCTATGAACACCCTTAATGGAACTAGTGGAGCACAATCCAGAGTTCAGATGAAGTTAGCTTTCACAGAAAACTTATAGATCACACAAACAGCAAGAACCAGCAGACCCTGATTTTTGGATTTAGCAATTTTATAAAAAATATAATAACAGATGTATGATTAGAGGATGCTTCAGTCTTGTGCACATATACTGTACATGTAACAATGGAAAATGTATGCCTTGTTTAAGCTAATGATCCACATGCAGGCCATGGGAAACACTCCTGCTGTGATGAAATGGAAATGAAAGGTAAAACAAAATAAAAGTGGGAACAAAGTGTAAGGAGTCTGTTTTTATCCCTATGATTGTGTACAATCCAACAATTTCCCATATGAGACAAATTAAATCCTAATTTTTACCATGCCTTCTTATGATATTCACAAAGCCTTGTTATCCTTATGTACCCTGCAAATTGCTTATTTTAGGCTTTGAAGCAAGCAAAGAAGTGTGTGATGGCTTACACTTGAACTTCAAACCCGATGTTATAATCTATTCCAAGACCAAATGAGACAACTCCAAAAATACTTCCCCTGAGCCTGGCCATATAGACTAAACTGCTTTGATTTAACCTTAATTTAATCTCTGTTTAATTCAATTGAATCTGTTAATTTAGATTAATTTAATCTATTGTGAAAATAAAAGTCTGGAAAGCATTTACTTATTACTGCTATATATACATTGCCAAACCACTGTCCTGGATGGTGGCCATGAAAGACAGAATCCGCTAAGGAGTGTGTAACAACTCACCTGCCGAATCAACTAGCCCTGAAAATGGATTGTGCTGGAGATTCAGGCCCATACCTGGCTGTTGCCGGTGATAAGAGAGGTCCCTGGTTCTAGGCCGTGACAAGTAGGAAGTCTGCCTCAGTGGGCGTGGAAGCTCCTGGGTGAGGACTCGGGCAGAGCTGCCACAGGTGCAGATCTTGGTGATAGCAAATATTGAATTGAGAACTTTGAAGGTCAAAATTATGTGATTGCTAAATAAAGCTTTGGATTTTTTCTGGAGATCCATGGTGTGCTGATGACATTCTCTTGTTCTGATCTTCTTCGGTCCCAGCCAATGGTCGCTGCAGCGCCCATTTACATACACAGCTATTTTTTCAGAAACTTGTACGTTGGGAATACTGCGTTGGAATCTATAGCATGGCTGGACATTTCTGGTCCTGAATTTTCAGGTGGAGCGACAAAATCTATATGTGTCTAGCCAGCCTTACAGCATGCTTACTTAAATATGGAACTACAAAGCAGTTTCCGTGTGCCTTAAAAATATTTGGGTGCCCTGTACAACTTGTGACTACCCAAAAATACAAATAATGGCAAGATCTGTAAAATATACATTCAGACTGGGTTCACTTCTCCAGTGGTAAAAGCCTGCCAGGTCTTGCCAGGTGTTGGTTTGCTGCACTGGCATTTATTTTTAATGGTGCCCCAATGCAATAAAGATGACAATAGATGGATCAAAATTCAGCTTGTTCAGCAGGGACTGGCCAAATTTCGATCTGCGTGTGGCCACTCCTGCTCAACAGAGCTATATGGTTAATACCTGCCTAATCTGCCAACATTCAAGCCAAGGGTAGCCCCGCAAGCATGGCTTGACAAATTTCATTTAAATAATTTAATGAGCCAGGGGGGAATTTATCATCAGAACAGTGACAACATCAGATGCAGTCACTGTTTTGGTATTCAGGCAGCCTAAAGCTGACCTTACATGCATTCAAATTCAGCAGGAACCATCTGGATCTTCTTGGATCAGTCTAAGGCCGCAAAGCTGAGGACCCTTAGGCAAGTCTTTTGACATTCGATTACCCTGTATGATTGCACAGCTTTAGGCAACCAGTGCCGTTTTTGGAGTACTGCCAAGTCAAGGGGGTCGATCGGGGTAACTTACTCACAAGTTCCCAGGACAGCTGCCTCCTTTCAGCCTCCATGGACAAAGTCCAGTGAGAGTGACAAATCCTACATCCATTTTCAGATTAGTCCCAGCACTTAGCCCTGCCACACCCAAGACCCAGCAAACAGCAACTCAGTCCAAAAGGTGCTTTAGGAGCAAGCCACCCCTTGAAGCTCTTGGAACCTTCCCTAACGGAAGAAGAGAGCAGGGCTTCTCAGGCTATTTATCACCTCCCAGACCACCTTCTGAGCACACCTCCCCAGGGATTGGCTATGGCATGGTAAATATTCAGGCCTGCTTTCTGAATTTCCCAACCTAAGCTCTAGAAGCTTCTCCCAGAGGCAGGGGGAAACAATCAAACTCCCAGCTGGTGAAGCCATAAGAAGACCAGAGCAAATGATTACTGATTAGCAAATGATTAGCACTGCGTAAACTTAAAAAAAGCTATATAAAAGCTATATAAATCGTGAATAATAATAATGATAATAATAATAATAACTGCTCCCCTGAGAAGGAGCCGGGAACTATATTTACCTAGCATTCTACACTAGGAGGTGCTACATAAGACTTTATTAATATAACAATTAATTTATATCTGGAGAGCCTTTAGCATAATCGTGTGAGTTTGCCACTGTATGGGTAAAGTTTCCTCTGTTCCTGAAATATACTGCGCTATGGGGATAATTTTATTTTACTGCTGGTTCTGAACCGAGGAATAAAGAGTGGGGATCCGTAATACTGAGAGGTAGGGATGAGCTGAACACCCCCCGGTTCGGTTCGCACCAGAACCTGCGAGCGGACTGAAAATTTGTGCGAATTTTAGAACCCATTGAAGTCTATGGGACTCCAACATTTGAAATCAAAAGTGCTAAATTTAAAGGCTAATTTGCATGGTATTGTCCTAAAAAGGGTTTGGGGACCCGGGTCCTGCCCCAGGAGACATGTATCAATGCAAAAAAAAGTTTTAAAAACGGACGTTTTTTCGGGAGCAGTGATTTTAATAATGCTTAAAGTGAAAAAAAAAAGTTAAATATTCCTTTAAATATTGTACCTGGGGGGTGTCTATAGTGTGCCTGTAAAGTGGCGCGTGTTTTCCGTGCTTAGAATAGTCCCTGCACATAATTACATTTTTAAAGGTAGAAAAGTAATTTAAAACTGCTTGCAGCTTTAATGTAATGTCGGGTCCGGGCAATATGGATAAAAATCAGTGAGACAAAAAGGCATGAATACCCCCCCCCCCCAGTCCATTACCAGACCCTTTGGGTCTTGTATGGATATTAAGGGGAACCCCGCACCCAAATTAAAAAAAGGAAAGGTGTGGGGCCCCCAGGCCCTATATACTCTGAACAGCAGTATACAGGCGGTGCAAACAAGACAGGGAGTGTAGGTTTGTTGTTAAGTAGAATCTGTTTGTAATTTTGAACTGAAGTGTAGCTCCAGCCAAAAAATCTATTTTTAAGCTTTTTGAAGAACATAGGGAAGGGTTATTACCCCTGTGACATTTGTTTTGCTGTCTGTGCACCTCGTCAGAAGATTTCACCTCACTTTTTGTCCCAATGACAAATGTTTTTTGACAATTTGGGGTTTTTAGTGAAACAAGGATTGGTGATAGAGCATCAGTGCAGAGGAGACACGTTTTTCCCACATTAACTCCTACAGGAGAGAATTTCCCTTCCTAGGAGTAGATTTCATCTCACTTCCTGTTGTCTCCTTCCGTTTGCAAGTAGGAGTCTTTTGTAAGTTGGATGTTTGAAAGTAGGGGCCTGCCCTATATACTCTGCAGAAATTGGGGCCTTAGGTGTTGGTGTTGCCACCACACTGTAAGCCCTCACAGTTACTCTTGGTGGGCGCAGGAACGGGCTCTGCTGTGAAATATTAGATCAAGAATTGTAATTACATGCCCCTGTTGAACAGGGTCAGAAAAATTGGGCCTTTGGTGGTGGTGGTGGTGGTGCTGGTGCCACAACACTGCAAGTCCTCACAGTTACTCTTGGTGGGCGCAGAAATGGGCCCTGCTGTGAAATATTAGATCAAGAATTGTAATTACATGCACCTGTTGAACAGGGGCAGAAAAATTGGGCCTTTGGTGGTGGTGGTGTTGCCACAACACTGTAAGTCCTCATAGTTACTCTTGGTTGGACCTGGAACGGGCCCTGCTGTGAAATATTAGATAAAGAATTGTAATTACATGCCCTTGTTGAACAGGGTCAGAAAAATTGGCCTTTGGTGGTGGTGGTGCTGTGCCACAACACTGTAAGTCCTCACAGTTATGCTTGGTGGATGCAAAAATGGGTCCTGCTGTGAAATATTAGATCAAGAATTGTAATTACATGCACCTGTCGAACAGGGGCAGAAAAATTGTGGCCTTTGGTGGTGGTGGTGTTGCCACAACACTGTAAGTCCTCACAGTTACTCTTGTTGGAAGCTGGAACTGGCCCTGCTGTGAAATATTAGATCAAGAATTGTAATTACATGCACCTGTTGAACAGGGGCAGAAAAATTGGGTCTTTGGTGGTGGTGGTGCTGGCGCTGGTGCCACAACACTGTAAGTCCTCACAGTTACTCTTGGTGGGCGCAGAAACGGGCCCTGCTGTGAAATATTAGATTAAGAATTGTAATTGCATGTCCCTGTTGAACAGGGGCAGAAAAATTGGGCCTTGGGCACTGGTGCCACAACACTGCAACCCCTCACAGATACTCTAGTTGGAGCGCAGGAATAAACCCTCCTGCAAAATATTGCATCAAAAATTGTAATTACACGTCCCTGTTAAACAGGGGCAGAAAAATTGGGCCTTAGGCACTAGTGCTGGTGCCACAACACTGCAATCCCTCACAGATACTCTAGTTGGAGCGCAGGAACAAGCCCTGCTGCAAAGTATTGCATCAAAAATTGTAATTACACGCCCCTGTTAAACAGGGGCTGAAAAATTGGGACTTAGGCACTGGTGCTGGTGCCACAACACTGCAACCCCTCACAAATACTCTAGTTGAGCGCAACAATGAACCCTCCTTGCAAAATATTGCATCTAAAATTGTAATTACACGCCCCTGCTAAACAGGGCTGAAAAATTGGGCCTTAGCCACTGGTGGCAGCACCCAGAACCAAAAATATTCTTACAAGCTATCAGCGTGATCATTGAAGAGGAAGAGGATAGTCACTCAGCATAACAGGATAGCCACTCAGCATCAGCATAGGCAGTCTTGAAGGGATCTGACATTTCAAAAAAAATTATTCGGTTACATCAGCATCAGGTGCTTGGTAGCTGCTGGTAATCCAAGACTGATTGATTTTTATGAAGGTCAGTCGATCGACCGAGTCAGTGGACAGGCGCTCCCTGTGATCGGCTACAAAGCCTCCAGCAGCACTGATTGTGCGTTCCAAAAGAACGCTGGATGCAGGACAGGCCAGTAGCTCAATTGCATACTGTGCAAGCTCTGGCCAGTGATCCATCCTCAAGACCCAGTAACCCAGAGGATTTTCGGTGAGAAAGGTGTAAAAGTCAGATCTTGCCCCTAGGTATTACTGCACCATGTAAAACAGACGCTGGCGATGGTTGGGAACCGATCATACCTTGGGGCTGCGGACTAAAAAATTGTCTGAACGCATCGGTCAGACGGCCACCTTCTCCACCGCTCCTTCTTTGACTGACCGAAGCCTCAGCAACACGTTGTCCAGGAACAGGAGTTCCTAACCTCCCAGTCTCTGGGAATGCGTTGCACAGACCTTTCTGTAAGGCCTCCCGAAGATGTTTTATCCTCTGCTCCCTCTGCGATGGCAAGATAAGGTTCGCAACCTTACCCTTGTAACGTTTATCAAGGAGGGTTGCCAGCCAGTATTGATCCCTCTCCTTGATACCACAAATATGACGATCCTTCCACAGGCTTTGCAGGATCAGGGAGGCCATGCAGTGTAGGTTTGCTGAGGCATTTGGTCTGGAGTCCTCTGGGTCACTAAGGATGACATGATCCGCAGCCACCTCCTCCCATCCACGTACAAGTCCATGGGTTTCTTGGGACTGTAAATGATCCCTTAAAGACTGCTGCTGATGCTGAGTGCCAGGCTCCACCTCCATGCTGACACATTCCTCCTCTTCCTCCTCCTCCTCGTCCTCTTCCTGTGTAATCGGCGGGCACGCAGGAACACTGTCCGGATAAAAGGGGCCTTGAGAGCTAAGGAAGTCCTCCTCTTCCTGCCTCTGTTCTGCCTCAAGTGCCCTGTCCATTATTCCACGCAGCGTGTGCTCCAACAGGTGGACAAGGGGGACATTCTCACTGATGCATGCACTGTCACTGCTCACCATCCTCGTGGCCTCCTCAAATGGTGGTAGGACAGTGCATGCATCCCTGCTCATGGCCCACTGGCGAGGGGAAAAAACACAAGCTCCCCTGACCCTGTCCTGGTGACATAGTCGCACAGGTACTCATTGATGGCCCTCTGCTGCATGTGCAGCCCCTGCAGCATGGCCAACGTTGAGTTCCACCTGGTGGGCATGTCACAGATTAGGCGGTTTATGGGCAGGTTAAATTCCTTTTGGAGGTCAGCCAGCCGAGCACTGGCATTATATGACCTGTGGAAATGCACACAGACTTTCCTGGCCTGCCTCAGGACATCCTGTAAGCCCGGGTACCCGCCCAAGAACCGCTGCACCACCAAGTTAAGGGCGTGAGCCAAACAGGGCACATGGGTCAGTTGTCCCTGTCGGAGGGTGGAGAGGTGGTTGGTGCCATTGTTGCAAACCACCATACCTGCCTTAAGCTGGCGTGGGGTCAACTACCTTTGAACATGCCCCTGCAGAGCTGACAGAATCTCTGCCCCAGTGTGGCTCTTGTCCCCCAAGCACACCAGCTCAAACACCGCATGGCATCTTTTTGCCTGCGTGCTTGCGTAGCCCCTTGAGCGCTTACGGAGCACCGCTGGTTCTGAAGAAAAATCAGCACAGTAAGAGGCCATGAAGGAAGAAGAAGAGGAGGGGGTGGAGGAGAGTGGTGTGGCAGAATCACCACTAATAGTATTTTGGAGGTGTGGTGATGGAACAACCTCCAACACTACTGAACCCTGTCCTGCATCCTTGCCAGCTGCCAGAAGAGTCACCCAGTGCACAGTGAAAGATAGGTAACATCCCTGTCCATGCCTGCTGGACCATGAGTCAGCAGTAATATGCACCTTACCACTGACAGCCCTGTCCAGCGAGGCCAAGACATTGCCTTCCACATACCGGTAGAGAGCCGGAATCGCCTTCAATGAGAAAAAGTGGCGTTTGGGAACCTGCCACTGAGGAACTGCACACTCCACAAACTCACGGAAGGGGGCAGAGTCTACCAACTGAAAAGGCAGCAGTTGAAGTGCTAGCAATTTAGCCAAGCTAGCATTCAACCACAGGGCATGTGGATGGCTGGGAGTGAACTTCTTTCGGCGGTGCAGCAGCTGGGGCAGGGAAATTTGCCTGGTACAATCTGACATCGGTGTACCGATAGCAGATTGCCCCCAAGTACTTGGCTGTGACACACCTAATTATACACCTTCATGCCTCTCAGTGTAGGTCTCAGAGAGGACTGAAGGTATAGTGGGGTTAGAGATCCCAGCTGATGAGGAGCAAGGAGAGCTCCTCTTTGTTCTTTGGTGTGGGTCTTTTAGGTGCGCTTGCCAACGAATTGCATGGCAGGTCGACATATGTCTGGTCAAGCATGTGGTGCCCAAGCGGGTGATGGTTTGGCCACGCGAGTTACGTTTGAGACATATGTTGCAAATAGCAGCGGTGGAATCTGATGCACTCATCTCAAAAAAGGCCCACACCAAAGAACTTTTGGAATAACGCGCAGAGACAGCAGCGCCCTGCACATGCGGAGCTCTGCAGTGTGATGCAGTCGTGTGCTGCCTTAAGCTGGCCCCTGGAGGGCATCCTGCCTTGTTGGTGATGTGCCTCCTCCTCCTCCTCTCTTCTATCAGGCACCCATGTGGAGTCAGTGACCTCATGATCCCCTCCCTCCTCATCACTGGAGCAAAGATGGCAGTATGCTGCAGCTGGGGGAACATGACTGCCAGATTGCTTTCCTTCTTGGGCACCCCCTCTCTCTGGGCTCACGTTACTGCCTTCCTCTAGCTGGGTACCATCATCTGAGCCTTCAAAATGCTGGGCATCCTCCTGGAGCATGTACCCAACATTGTGGTCGAACAGTTCAGGGGACTCCTCAGGAGGACATGGTGGGGCTAGGGAAGTAGTGACTGATGCCATTGAGCCGAGGGAAGAGGCCGCGTTGGCAGCTGCTTTGCCAAAGTACCCTGAGCCTGGGTGAGAGAGGATGAGGAGGATGAGGATGGCTTGGTCATCCACTCTACCAAGTCTTCTGCATGTTGCGGCTAAACACAGCCAGCTGCCGAAAAAAGTACAAGCGTGTCCCACAGCAATGTGCTGGTGAGGATGCACCGTCTCCACGACCAGCACTGTTGCCTCTAGACACAGAGCCTGCTTGCTCTCTTTTATTGGCTTGTGAATGTCTGCCTCTCCTTGTTGGCCTTCCAGACATACTAATGGCCTGAAGTGAGATGTAGCTGCACAAAGCTGGGATGTATATATATACTGATACTGCAGCTAGCAGAATCAACTGCCTGCCCGTAGTATTATTAGTATGAGAACACCCCCAATTTTATTCAGGTAGCTTTAGGTGAACACTGTGCAGAGGACACAGTATACTAACTGTAAATACTGTAGCTTCCTGCATGTGGTATTAATAGGATCAGAAGAAGACCACCAATTTTATTCAGGTAGCTTTAGGTGCACACTGTGCAGAGGACACAGTACACTAACTGTAAATACTGTAGCTGCCTGTCTGTGGTATTAATAGGATCAGAAGAACACCACCAATTTTAGTTAGGTAGCTTTAGGTGCACACTGTGCAGAGGACACAGTGCACTAACTGTAAATACTTTAGCTGCCTGTCTGTGGTATTAATAGGAGCAGAACAACAGCAATTGTCTTCAGGTAGCTTTAGGTGCACACTGTGCAGATGACACAATATACTAACTGTAAATACTGTAGCTGCCTGCCTGTGGTATTAATATAGGAACAGAAGAACATCAGCAATTTTCTTCAGGTAGCTTTAGGTGCACACTGTGCAGAGGACACAGTAAACTAACTGTTATTTACTGTAGCTGCCTGTCTGTGGTATTAATAGGAGCAGAACACCACCAATTTTCTTCAGGTAGCTTTAGGTGCACACTGTGCTGAGGACACACTACACTAACTTGCAAATACTGCAGCTGCCTGCGGTACTGTACTAATAGGATCAGAAGAACACCACCAATTTTCTTCAGGTAGCTTTAGGTGCATACTGTACAGAGGACGCACTAAACTAACTTGTAAATACTACAGCTGCCTGCGATACTAATAGGATCAGAAGAACACCACCAATTTTCTTCAGGTAGCTTTAGGTGCACACTGTGCAGAGGACGCACTACACTAATTTGTAAATACTGCAGCTGCCTGCAGTACTGTACTAATAGGATCAGATGAACACCACCAATTTTCTTAAGGTAGCTTTAGGTGCACACTGTGCAGAGGACGCACTACACTAACTTGTAATTACTGCAGCTGCCTGCGGTACTGTACTAATAGGATCAGAAGAACACAACCAATTTTCTTTAGGTAGCTTTAGGTGCACACTGTGCAGAGAACGCACTACACTAACTTGTAAATACTACAGCTGCCTGCGATACTAATAGGATCAGAAGAACACCACCAATTTTCTTCAGGTAGCTTCAGGTGCACACTGTGCAGAGGATGCACTACACTAACTTGCCACTCGAATTTGGCACAAACGGCCCATATTGTTCCTAATTTGACGAATGGGCAAACATACGATGTTCGAGTCGAACAATGTGTTTGACTCAAACACGAAGCTCATCCCTACTGAGAGGCAAGAAGTGGTGTTCTGGTCCATAGTTAAAGCCTATCTAAGTTTGTTATATCATACCCTGTTTGCTTAGACCCCTTTCACACTGAGGCGCTTTTCACGCTAAAAAAAGTGCCTGAAAAGCTCACGAAAACCTATTTTCATTAAAATCAATGAATGCTTTCACACTAGGGCAGTGTGCTGGCAGGGTGGTAAAAGAACGCCCCTCTCCATTGAAATGAATGGAAAGCGCTTCAAAAGCACCTGAAAAGCCCTTCAAAAGCGCCTGAAAAGCTCTTCAAAAGTGCTCTGTGGTTTACTGGCAGTTTATAAGTGCCTCAATGTGAAAGGGGCCTTAGAAAAGCACTGTTTGACTCAATTAATTATAAGGGGTCAGTATAATCTGGTGAGCTTTTTATTTATTCTCCAAAAGACCACAGAGCACTGTGGTGAAATATTTAGGGATTTGAAGAAAGAGTGTGCTTTATGGCCAATTTTCATTATATTTATCACAGGCTTTGGCTTTCCTATTATCACATTTAATTGTATGAGGTTTTTTTTTTTAGAATATCGATTTATTATTTGACTGATTTAAGCTTATATTTGATGGTAACACAATCACTGTAGTACATGTATAATTGACTTTATAACTAGCACTGGTACATGTATACAGGCATACCCCACTTTTAAGTACACAATGGGGTTTATTTACTAAAGCTGGAAAGTGCAAAATCAGGCTCACCTCTGCATAGAAACCAATGAGCTTCCAGGTTTTATTACCAAGGCTTAATTGAACAAGCTGGGGTTAGAAGCTCATTGGTTTCTATGCAGCAGTGAGCCTGATTTTGCACTTTCCAGCTTTAGTAAATAAACCCCATTGTGTACTTAAAAGTGGGGTATGCCTCTATCTAGTTGGTAGGAATGAGCCGAACACCCCCCTGTTCGGTTCGCACCAGAACATGCGAACAGGAAAAAAGTTTGTGCGAACACCGTTAAAGTCTATGGGACACGAACACGAATAATCAAAAGTGCTCATTTTAAAGGCTTATATGCAAGTTATTGTCATAAAAAGTGTTTGGGGACCTGGATCCTGCCCCAGGGGACATGGATCAATGCAAAAAAAAGTTTTAAAAATGGCCGTTTTTTCAGGAGCAGTGATTTTAATAATGCTTAAAGTCAAACAATAAAAGTGTAATATCCCTTTAAATTTCGTAGCTGGGGGGTGTCTATAGTATGCCTGTAAAGGGGAGCATGTTTGTCGTGTTTAGAACAGTCTGACAGCAAAATGACATTTCGAAGGAAAAAACCCATTTAAAACTACTCGCGCCTATTGCATTGCCGACAATACACATAGAAGTTCATTGATAAAAACGGCATGGGAAATCCCCACAGGGGAACCCCGAACCAAAATTAAAAAAAAAAAAATGACGTGGGGGGTCCCCCTAAATTCCATACCAGGCCCTTCAGGTCTGGTATGGATATTAAGGGGAACCCCAGCCAAAATTTTTAAAAAAATGACGTGGGGTTCCCCCTAAATTCCATACCAGACCCTTCAGGTCTGGTATGGATTTTAAGGGGAACCCCGCTCCAAAAAAAACAAAAAAAAACCGGCGTGGGGTCCCCCCAAAAATCCATACCAGACCCTTATCTGAGCACGCAACCTGGCAGGCCGCAGGAAAAGAGGGGGGGACGAGAGTGCGCCCCCCCTCCTGAACCGTACCAGGCCACATGCCCTCAACATTGGGAGGGTGCTTTGGGGTAGCCCCATGGGTCCCCATGTTGATGAGGACAAGGGCCTTATCCCCACAACCCTGGCCGGTGGTTGTGGGGGTCTGTGGGCGGGGGGCTTATCGGAATCTGGAAGCCCCCTTCAACAAGGGGACCCCCAGATCCCGGCCCCCCCCCTGTGTGAAATGGTAAGGGGGTACTTACCCCTACCATTTCACAAAAAAACTGTCAAAAATGTTAAAAATGACAAGAGACATTTTTTGACAATTCCTTTATTTAAATGCTTCTTCTTTCTTCTATCTTCCTTCATCTTCTTCTTCTGGTTCTTCTGGCTCTTCTGGTTCTTCCTCCGGCATTCTCGTCCAGCATCTCCTCCGCGGCGTCTTCTATCTTCTTCTCCTCGGGCCGCTTCGCACCCATGGCATGGGGGGAGGCTCCCGCTCTTCTCTTCATCTTCTTCATCTTCTTCTTCTCTTCTTCTTTTCTTCTCTTCTTCTCTTCTCTTCTTCATTTTCTTCTCCGGGTCGCTCCGCACCCATGCTGGCATGGAGGTAGGCTCCCACTGTGTGACGGCGTCTCCTCGTCTGACGGTTCTTAAATAACGGGGGCGGGGCCACCCGGTGACCCCGCCCTCCTCTGACGCACGGTGACTTGACGGGACTTCCCTGTGACATCACGGGGAATGCCACAGGGAAGTCCCGTCCTGTCCCGTGCGTCAGAGGGTGGCCCCGCCCCCCCGTTATTTAAGAACCGTCAGACGAGGAGACGCCTACACACAGCGGGAGCCTCCCTCCATGCCAGCATGGATGCGGAGCGGCCTGGAGAAGAAAATGAAGAAGAGAAGAGAAGAAGAGAAGAAGGAAGAAGAGAAGAAGATGAAGAAGAAGATGAAGAGAAGAGCGGGAGCCTCCCCCCATGCCATGGGTGCGGAGCGGCCCGAGGAGAAGAAGATAGAAGACGCCGCGGAGGAGATGCTGGACGAGAACGCCAGAGGAAGAACCAGAAGAACCAGAAGAAGAAGATGAAGGAAGATAGAAGAAAGAAGAAGCATTTAAATAAAGGAATTAAGGAATAAAGTACCCCCTTTCCATTTCACACGGGGGGCCGGGATCTGGGGGTCCCCTTGTTAAAGGGGGCTTCCAGATTCCGATAAGCCCCCCGCCCGCAGACCCCCACAACCACCGGCCAAGGTTGTGGGGATGAGGCCCTTGTCCTCATCAACATGGGGACAAGGTGTTTTGGGGTGCTACCCCAAAGCACCCTCCCAATGTTGAGGGCATGTGGCCTGGTACGGTTCAGGAGGGGGGGGCGCACTCTGGTTCCCCCCTCTTTTCCTGCGGCCTGCCAGGTTGCGTGCTCGGTTAAGGGTCTGGTATGGATTTTTGGGGGGACCCCACGCCGTTTTTTTTTTTTTTTTTGGCGCGGGGTTCCCCTCAAAATCCATACCAGACCTGAAGGGTATGGAATTTAGTGGGAACCCCACGTCATTTTTTTTTTAATTTTGGCCGGGGTTCCCCTTAATATCCATACCAGACCTGAAGGGCCTGGTATGGAATTTAGGGGGACTCCCACGTCATTTTTTTTTTTTAATTTTGGTTCGGGGTTCCCCTGTGGGGAATTCCCATGCCGTTTTTATCAATGAACTTCTATGTGTATTGTCGGCAATGCAATAGCCACGAGTAGTTTTAAATGGGTTTTTTCCTTCGAAATGTCATTTTGCTGTCAGACTGTTCTAAACACGGGAAACATGCGCCCCTTTACAGGCATACTATAGACACCCCCCAGCTACGAAATTTAAAGGGATATTACACTTTTATTGTTTGACTTTAAGCATTATTAAAATCACTGCTCCTGTTTTTAAAACTTTTTTTTGCATTGATCCATGTCCCCTGGGGCAGGACCCAGGTCCCCAAACACTTTTTATGACAATAACTTGCATATAAGCCTTTAAAATTAGCACTTTTGATTTCTCCCGTAGACTTTTAAAGGGTGTTCCGCGGCATTCGAATTTGCCGCGAACACCCCAAATTGTTCGCTGTTTGGCCAATGTTCGACTCGAACTCGAAGCTCATCCCTATTAGTTGGACTGTTTGGATATTCTGACAGCCAGTGGCTCCCCTCCTGGTCAGAACACTGCATGGGGTTTTTATGTTCCCATCTACGCTTGCATGGGTCTCCTCCGGGTACTCTAGCTTTCTACCACTTTCTAAGGACACATCGGTAGGTTTGAGTGTATGCTTGTGAGATAGGGATCTTAGATTTTAAGCACCTTGAGGGTAGGAACTGATGTGGATGTACAGTACATAAAGAACTGTGTAAATACCTGTAATAAATAAATTGTTTGAAGAACTTACATTTGTTTACTTAAAAATATGCTTTATTCAATGCTGAACTCCAGACACATACACTTTCTTTTACTTACACTATATTACCAAAAGTATTGGGACACCTGCCTTTACACACACATAAACTTTAATGGCATCCCAGTCTTCGTCCGTAGGGTTCAATATTGAGTTAACCCACGCTTTGCAGTTAGAACAGCTTCAACTCTTCTGGGAAGGCTGTCCACAAGGTTTAGGAGTGTGTATATAGAAATGTTTGACCATTCTTGCAAAAGGGCATTTGTGAGGTCAGGCACTATTGTTGGATGAGAAGGCTCGGCTTGCAGTCACCGATCTAATTCATCCCAAAGGTGTTGTATCAGTTTGAGGTCAGGACTCTGTGCAGGCCAGTCAAGCTCCTCCACCCCAAACTCGCTCATTAATGTCTTTATGGACCTTGCTTTGTGTACTTGTGATGTTGGAACAGGAAGAGGCCATCCCCAAACTGTTCCCACAAAGTTGGGAGCATGAAATTGTTCAAAATGTCTTGGTATGCTGACACCTTAAGAGTTCCCTTCACTGAAACCAAGGGGCCAGGCCCAACCCCTGAAAAACAACCCCACACCATAATCTCCCCCTCCACCAAATGATTTGGACCAGTGCACAGAGCAAGGTCCATAAATAGCTGCAAAGGGTGGGCCAACTCAATATTGAACTCTATGAACTAAGACTAAGATGCCATTAACGTCAAGTGCCTGTAAAGGCAGCCCCCCCCCCCCCCCCCCCCATCATTTGGGTAGTATAGTGTATATTCCTGAATAGCCACAAAGCATATGAACTCATTATTTGTGCACCAAATGCATTTGCAAATCCAGATATATTAAGCAAATAAAAGTAGCAGCGACATCATCACTGTTCTATATATAACAGAACTGTGCTAGTGACTTAGAGGAACCCACCCACTACAGGCTGCCTATAGAAAAAGACAGGAGGGGCAGATATAAGGCCAGTCACCCTGGACATGGAGAGAGAGCAGCAGTGACTGGTCTGTATTACAACAAACTCCTGCAAAGAGGCAAGGTTTTACACTGGATTATGACACCAGTTTGGAAGAAATACACAAAGCACACCAATATTCAAGTCACAATACACATGGTTCTTGTATTTAAACACTATTTGCTTATCCTAGAGTTCAGCCTCAACCCCAATAAAGGACTGCGTTAATTAAATGCATGTGTTTATTAATTTAAAGTTTATTGCTATAGCTATGTTGTGTGTGGGGGTGGTGAAAGGGAAAACAGTAACATTGTAGATTTTCCTTCACTTTCTGTCCCAGTCATAATGGTCACAATAAGAAAAGGTCAAAGGATTCCCTTCCCCCCACCAACAGTGACCCAGACAGTATAAAAGCTTGGCAAAGCTCTAACTTTCCTCAGTCTTCCCAAAGCTGGAAAAATAAACTTTCTGCTTTTCTACTGTAAAAGAGAACTACAGGAAGTATCACTGGAATGGTAAGTGCAATGTGAAATGTAAACGCTAACTAAATGACATTCTGTTTGATAAAGCATGTGCATTATAAACAGTTAACATTTTTTTTTTAAACTTTTTTTCTGTCCCTTGTTGCATCTTAGTGCTGCTTATCCCCCGAAGCCTCTTTGCAGCCACTTATCGTCTCAATGCAATTTAGCAATGGCTGCATGGCACTCTCAAGACAGGTTTTCTGATAATGATAACAGTAGACTATGGCTGCACAATATGTGTTTAAGTGGCCATTCGTCTCCTCTTAAAGCCGGAGTGACAGGGTGACAATGCGGAAACACAATTGACAGACAGTTTTGTCACCCTATAACATGAGGTGCCTGAGCAAAGACTTTTATGGCAGAATCACCAGATATTATTTTAGTGAAAGCTGAGAAACAACTCAAAAGAAAAATGTATACTCTTTCAAAAACTTCCACAGACCAAAAATATGTACTGAAAATCCAAGCCTGCAATAATTATCTGTAAAATATAAGAAAATGGGACTATGGGGTCAATTCACTAAGAGTTAAATAACGGCACCTAAAATGCGGTAAAATCAATTGTGAAATGTCAGTTCACTAAGAATTTAGCGTTAAATACAGAATGCGATATTTGTTCGATTTAGCGGTAATTACTGCATTATTTAATGCGGTAATTTACTGCATTGAGCTTGTTGCTAAGGAGCAGGCCGTTATTTGTCAAAAAACAGCCTGGGGATGGGGAACCCCCAGGGTGCTTTTCGACAAATAGCTGGTTGCTAAGGTGCGGGCCGGGAAGCTGGTCGTCGCATCCTTAACAACCGATGACTCATCAGCTGTCAGTGGGTTTCCTGCTGACAGCTGAATGTAAAAAATAAAGGCGACAATTAAAATTTTTGTAAAAAAAACAGCATGGGATCCCCCCACCCCAAATCATACCAGACCAATCGTCAATCACGCCGCCCACCACCTGCCCGTATCCGATAAAAAACAAAAACAAAGATACTCCCGCTGTCGATGGAGACTGACCGCCTACTGCAGGCTCCGTCGTCTGACATTTCTGATATAGGTAAGGGGTGGGACCACCTGACTACGTCACCCTTGTGACGGCACTGACCCAGCATGCACTGGTCTGTGATATCACAAGAGGGCAGAACCACCAGGTGACGTAGTCATGTGGCTACTTTTTATTTTTTTGATCCATGTACCCGATAGTCATTCACATAGGGGGGGTGGGATCTGGGGGCCCCCGATTAGCCCCCCGCCTGCAGACCCCCACAACCACTGGCGATGGTTGGTGGGAAGAGGCCCTTGTCCCCATCAACATGGGGACAAGGTGCTTTGGGTGGGGGGACAGAGCCCCCCCGCCCCAAAGCACCCACCCCCCCATGTTGAGGGCATGTGGCCTGGTATGGTTCAGGAGGGGGGACATTCACTCGTCCTGACCTGCTGGGCTGCATGCTCGGATAAGGATCTGGTATGGATTTTGGAGGGACTCCACGCCTTTTTTTTTACATTTTGGCGTGGGGTTCCCCTTAAGGCCTGCTCTCTAGCAACCAGCTACTTGTCAAAAAACAGCCAGCAAAACCCTGGTGGTAATTGTCCCATGCTTTTTTACTCTGTGGTCCATTTGTGAATTGGACTTAAGAGCTTTTTATGCGATATTTACTGACACTTTTTTTTTGGTGAATACCGCATAATCATTCTTTTTTTTTGTGTGAATTGGACTTAATTTATTGCATGCAATAATTTATGCAAATGAGTAACATGATATCATTAGTATCATTAGCAGGAAACATTAGTGAATTGACCCCTATGTTCCTCTGGAAGTCCCTTTGCAAATTGGAGACATAGTCCCTTTTTTTTATAGTCCATAGATGGTTGCTGTTCCAGTATATATTTTTACTCCATGGTAGTCTATAAAACGGTATACATATTTTATTTTGATTTGCTTCTCAACTTCATATAGTGGGGACTATGGACAGAGAGTGGTGGGTTTGCTATATCCAAATATTAAAATAACCGCTTTAACATGTTAACCTGTTGCCAGCCATGTAACACATACAGTATGTGTGGTGGCAAAAGGGGGGGGGGATTTAGTGCCCACACGCTGCAAATATGTGTCATTGGGCAGAGGATGTTTCTGTGTTGAGAGAATGCAGATCTTGGTCCCCAATAACATTTGGTATCTGGTGGGTCCGGCTCCTGATCATGTAACTACTGTGACAGCCAATAATGGTGGTCACATAATCACTAATCCCTCTTGCCTCGGGTGTTCAGAACTTTTTAAAGGGATGTCGTGGTGGGTGGGAAGGGGTTAAAGCATAACTAGAGTTACCAAGCAAAAATTTGCCAACGAATATATTTTTTGGCAGAGAAGATTTTATATTAAATAATAATTTCATTAAAAATATAGAATTTTTTTAAATTTTATTTTTGTACACTGCACTGCGCACATGCACAGTGCAGTGTACAATCCTGGCTTCTGAAGATGCAGAGAATAGAGCCAGGTTTTGGGATGATGTAACTTCAGTGCGCATGTGAAGGAGTTGCATCATCAGTAGCCACCCAATGGCCAAGGCAAAAAGAAGTGGTACCATAAGATGACTGCCTCCAGTCCCTACACATTCTGTCTGTGCATGATCGGCTTTCTAAATGTGACCCCCCTCTTGTTATAACTTTGAGTAAAAGTGTAAAAAAACTACCTGTTGGGGAAAAAATTTAGATCATATACATATATATTCCTTTTCTCCCTTCTGCCCAGTGGCGTCTGGGAGGGGTGATGCCATCCTCCTTCTGTTGTTGATTTTGGAAAATGTTAGCAGCCCAAATATCACTGGGAATACTCAGAGGTCTGTACTGTAGTGTCCTCTCGAGACTTGGAGTGCTCATCATTCCCCAGGATCTCGTTGGCAGGAGGATGTTGTCAAAGATCACAACTGTCCTTCATTTGGAGGGACTGGCCCTCTTTTGTAACTAAAGGTGGGTAATTTTTTTTTCTTCAGTCAGCAAGCTGAACAGAAAAAAAGAACATATTCCTCCATCTACACAAGTGAGGGCTATTAAGGAATTTTCCTTGCTAAGACATTGTAGTCTGACAGCTGGACTCTCCTCTGCTACAATACATTGATCAGTGACTGCAGCTGATGATTAAAAGTTTTCAAACATTCCCGTTCAACAAAAGTCAATCTAAATCTGGATACACACTATACAATTTTCTGTAGATTTTTTCCTTCAGATTTACCAAAAACATATAATATGAGGTCAAACCTTAGGAGTTTCAATTTGTATGCAATCAGACAGACCCTTGCACTACATGGTTTTGGTAAAGTTAGGAAATCAGACAACAAAAGTTGTATACGTAGTGTGTATGGGGTCTAACAATCAACTTCTGTCAAACAGGGAAGACCACACATGGGTCAGAATTCAGCTTATCCCTGTTGAACTGGCCGAATTTTGATCCATCTATACAAAATGTACTGTTTTACTACCAAAAGTGTTATGCTGCACTAAACGTTTTATCCAACTTCTTAAAATAGAGGTCAAAAAGCAGTTATGTGGTTTAGCCAATTACTTTCTGTTTTTTCATATTAGATCCTTTGTGGTCCATGTAAAACCATAGCAGGAAAAGTCCTTTGCATTCATATGTACTAAAAGGTGTCCCTCTTTATCATTTCAGAAAGTTGGGAAGCATGTGACCTCACCCCCTGCGTTGCTGTTTGGTATAATTCATTGCACAGTTTACAATTTTCTTGACAAAACTGTTTTTTAAGTTTTGAATAGCGTAAAGAGGTTTTCAGAACATCTGTCTTTTTTTTTTTTTTGTTTGTTTTGCTTTGTTTGCCTCCATTATGGAGATTCACCCTCTTTATTTGCCCTGTTTTCCATTGTCACTGATAGCGAAAGTAAAAGAGATTCTCAAATTTTGGGTTGTTGTCAGAACAAGAATAGATGGGAAAACTTTTAATGGGGACACAAGTTGTGTTGACCCTGGTGACAACCAGGGATTCCCCCACTTTGGAGAGATTTCCTTTCACTTCCTGTTTTGAAACCAAGAAGAAATCTCCTAATAGGACATAGATGGCAAAAAAATGATAGGGGTTATAACCCTCCCTTACTCTACCCAAAATGTAAAAAAGCTTTTTCCTTTAGTTCTACTTAAAGTGGAACTAAACCATCCTAGCCTTGGTTTTCATCCAAGGAAGCTGCCATTCTGACCTCTGTTTAATCCTCAACTGCTATGATGTGATAAGTTATGACACCGGCCATTGGATGGTTTGACTGTTTGATTGAGAGCACAACAATGTGTCAGTTAGCACTCCACGCATTCCAAGAATGTAACTGTTTTTTGAAACTGTTAAATTGATGGGTTTACTTCCGCTTTAACTTTGAATGGGATTCTAGGGGTATTTTCAATATGAAGCCAAGTTCAAGAACACAGGGACATGACCTCAAACTAGCAGCAGGAAAACTCAAAACTAATCTAAGAATGTATTATTTTACCAAAGTAGTAGTTGATGCTTGGAATAGACTTCCAGTATAGGCAGTGGGGTTGATTTACTAAAAGCAAATAGACTGTGCACTTTGCGAAGGGCAGTTGCACTCTGCAAGTGCAATTTCTCCAGAGCTTAGTAAATGAGGAAGAGCTCTGCTGACTTCCATCATCCAATCATGTGCAAGCAAAAACGCAGTTTTTTTTATTCTCCTTGCATTGGCTATTCTTTGCAAAGTGAAGCTTTACCTCATTTGCTAAGCTCTAGAGCAACTGCACCTGCAGTGGGCAACTGTACTTTGCAAAGTGCAGTCTGTTTGACTTTAGTTAAGCAACCCCATGGTGCCAGGAGTTTACATTTTTATGCAGGGTACCACAGCTCACCACAGCACCGGTATCTGAACGGGGCACCTAGAATATCATTTTTTTCTATGAACCCTACCAATGAGCCTGCGTTGATCTATGCCAACGCATACCAACGCAACCAGCGGAGTTGGTAGGAATAAGCCCATAAACTCTTTTTCGGGGTAGACGTCTCTGGTGGAACATAATGAGATCTAGAGCAAAACATGTCCTTAAGAGCTTAGAGGGTTAATAAGTCCCACGCTACCGTGTCCTCACATTATCCTATTGACCACTTTTGCTGGCAGTTACAGCATTGTCAGGTTCATGGTCAGCAATTCCCTTCGAGGAATTTACTGCGACGCTTTCCAGTTACACTAAGGAAGTGACTGTGCTCAAATGTTACTGCAACCGAGCAAACGTGCCCCCCCAGAAGCCCTGCTTTTACTACTAGCACAAAAGACACAAGTGATCCCTTCTCACCCCCCTCTTCCTCCGTCCTCAGCAGGCTGGGAAATTCCTCCTGACACACAGAAGGGGGCAGGCTTCAACATCACCTCCACACCACTACATTGTCAGGTCTGAACACTCTTATGTCATTCCACACAGGAGTCAGCTTTTTTTTTTCTAACTTCTTGAAAATGCTTCCTTATGGGGCTGAGTCTGATTGACAGCATGCGGTGGAAAGCTGAGTATATAAGTGAGTGAACTGTTCTCTATTATCCACTCTAGACAAGGCTCCCCATACGTGCAGTTGGTTGGCTCTACAAGGGAACAATACATTTGCTTTTTAAGTCATTTGAATGTCTTTTTTTTTAACTTTATTTCTGCATTGCTTCTGATATTTGGATTGGGAAAAGATCAGCTTTTATGAGGCTTGTAACAAAAAGAGGTAAGCATTCTTTGTCTTTACTCTTGTTATCATACATAGTAGATTTTTATTTGAAGTATTGATTGAGATTAATTAAGCACTAATTAAATCTTGGGAGTTTTAATGGAATTTTATTTTCACTTTTTTGGTAAAAAAAAAACAAAAAACAATGTTTAGACAAATTAAAGAAGAAAAGAGCAGCTTTGGATGACTCGTAAGCTGATTTGTGGTGGTAGTGCTTGCTGGGACTTGTGGTCCTTTCGTTTTTATAAAGTGACATATGTTTTATGTTTTGCGTAAATAAAATTTACAGATTATTTACATGTGTAGGGCAAACCATTAAACTGGAATTATGGTCCAAATAAAAAAAAAAAAAGACAAATATGGTGCAGTCTGTCTCTAGCAGTTTTTGGTTTTATGGGTCCTTTCGGTAACATAGTTTATGACTTGTTGATCCTGCAATAGATTTCTCCTTTCTTTAACAGGGTGACAATGTTGGTCCCTCTGCAGTGAAATTATTCAACAGTGTTGTCATCTTTTAGACAGGATAGTCTTAGATGGACATGTCGTTTTAAATGGACTTTGGGTAAAGGACCAATTTAACCTTTTAAGCAGTAAAACTGGCCATTTACTGTAGTCATTTTCAGTCAATTTCGACCACTTTCAAGCCACTAGGATTTTCAAATATCATATGCAAGTTATCACCAGAAACTACAGAATCTGCCACTGACAAGTCCAATTGAGCACCAGTCAAAACTAGGTCAAATTGTCAGTTACAATACAGTTTACTGCAAGATACAATTAAATTGGAATAAAATGGAAAAACAAAATCATGAAAACGATTGGATTTTACTGCCACATTCGGGGCATTTTTGATCTTTGCGCTTAGTCAAACTCACTGTTTATGTCTTTGATTGCTTTGTGATTTTAAAAAGGAGGAATTGAACAATCAAATCAAATTTGCAGATTCATAGTCAGCTTTACAACAATAGGCTTAGGTTTATATTGCTTTGGGAAAAAAAATATATGATAAAAATGGATTGTTCAAAAAATCTCTGGAAAAGGTATATTTTTTGTCTTAACCTCTGCAACTACCATTTTGCAGAACAGCTTGGTTTGGAGAGATACATAAATAAAGGCATAAGAAATTAAAAAAGAAATGTCATATATTGAATGCTATTATTGATCTTCACATATGCTTACCAGAAAACAATATTTTTGGGATTATTAGCCCTTTGAGAGCTGTACTACACGGATTAAAACTGTTGATGTTACTACTAGAATCAGGGTTTACTGGTTGTGAGAGTTGCTGCATTCTTTGACAGTTAGAAAAGTTACTGGACTCCTATAGCCCATAACTGGCCCTAAAGGGATGCAGGGGGAGACTGCTCTGTGTTCTATACTATAGCACAGTTACCAGGGAGATGCTATTGAGTTGTTTACTAAGGAAAGTATATTCTTAGCCACTTCTTGTATGTAGACTGTAAGCAGCATTTACATGTTTTTAATAAATGCACTTTTTGTCCATTCTAAAATGTTATTTTTCACTCTAAGAATGTTGGGATCCCTTATGGACTGTTGGGTTTCTTCCAAATTCATTTTACTGGCTTAGGAATGGACACGTAATCATTAGTAAAGTCATTTTTGCTTATAGTGCAAATGTATTTATTGACAGGATCTGGCATTTTTCTTGCTTTGCGTTAGAAAGTTTGTTGGCTAAGCTACAAGTAAGACTTTCAGAAAATCACATAGAAAGTAGCTGGTAGTGGACAGCTTTAGGAGGTATCAGAAATAAGGAGAAAATAGAATTTAACATTGTAGATGAGCAGGTTTTTTTTTTTTTTGACGCACATGATTAGAACCTGAGGCTCTAATTGGCTTTAAAAAATGGTGGACTTGGGGCGCAGAGCACTGCACCCTGAGCCCACCCAGTTGTGTGACAATATTGAATTAATATTCGCTATTGTCTTCCTGCTTCTTCTCCCAGCCAATCAGGAAGCAGGTCTTAAGACCCAATTGGCCGAGAGGAGAAGCGACCGTATTGGCCGGGAGCAGGGGGGAGGCGCCGAGGAGGAGATGCAGGGGGAATCCGCCGAAGCTGCCTGCGACCTAGATGGGGTAAGTGCAGGGCTGATGGGTGGACGGACAATCGAACGAACGAAGGGGGGTTGTTTGACCGACTGACCGATCAACCAACCGAGCGACGAGGGGGTTTGACGGACCGAATAAACGAATGGGGAGGGGGTCGTGTGGTGTATTTGCTGTCCCCCACCCCAAAAAAGTACAGCACGAGCCACCACAATAGATGGGCAAAATTATTAAATGTTGTTACTAAACTGCTGTGTTTAGATTTGTAAGCCATATGTTATTATCAGAACTATACCCCCCCGTGTTTTTTTTTTTTTTTAATTTCCTCTTACTTTTGCCTAAGTATCTTTATAACACATACTCACACATGCAGTAAATCCAGCATTGTCTTGCTGTAATCCATCACTCCGCTGCACACACTGGGTCCCATGCTGCAATTTTTCTTTCCTTATGTCATTGCGAGCCGGCTGTTTTATCCGGTTACTTGAAGTTGGCCCCTGATGATGAACATGTGCCATGGTGAGTCATCAAGGGGCTGGCTACAGGAACCAGGAAGAGACAGACAGCCCCCCTGAATATGCGTTGTGGTGAATTGTGCTCTAGATGGCCCTGAAGCCTCCCGAATGTGTGACATGAGTATCCCAGGAAGCTGCTGGCCACTGGAAGGAAGTCATTGTTACGGTAGTGAGGGTCCACTTACATAAAAAAAGGTATTTAAAAAAAGGGAGGAAGGATTAAGATTAGGAAAATTGGGTGTTAGGAAAAAACAATTCATGTGTGATTTTGTCTGTGTCTACTATTAGGCCGTTTTCACACAGCTGCCCCTCATTCAGTGTAAGCAGGATATCTGTGAACAGACCCCCTGATGAGCAAGATCAGACCGAGACAGCTGTCACTTTTGTGACACCCATGTCTGTTCTGATTTTATCTACATATCATGATGGAGGAAATATGGACCTGTGCAATCTCTATTGGTGGGCAGACAAGGGTGGATATTTGTCCATTCTCATCAGTTCTCACCCAATTCGGGTCTGCAAAAACAGAAAAGCACTGTTTGTTTTTGCAGACCTAAATGGGTCTGGATGTGGGCAGATGGACACACATCTGTTTACATCCGCCTGCCCATAGAGGTACCTTGCGTACCGTTTTGATCTGTATAAAAAAAATAGACAGATGGAACAGGGTCTTAAATAGGCTAATGAAAATAATGCAGTGTTGCCAACAAATTGAAAATCACGATATATTGACCCAAGCAATTTTCCAGTCTCCCCGCTATAGACCTACCTTGGGAGCTACAGCTACAATAGAGTTAAGGTGTCTGCACTTAGGATATAAGTCTTCTCACAGTTTTTATACTGTTTCTAAACAATAACAATACAAAAGTTGTAACCTGACAACACTAGATGAACTTCTTGTACAACGTGCTTCTCATGAATTCACTGTCAGTGGAATGTGCTAAAATTTACATGGTTGTGCTAGACTTTACCAAAGCCTGTGCTTTTAAGTTGTCTAAAATCATTCTCTTTATTCAGAAGTGCATTGTATGTAGGTGATGAAATACTAATGGCTTGTTTGTTTCTGAGATCAGTACCTTGGTAGGTTAAAAACATAATACTTTTGGCATCCAGCAGACAATCTGGTCTTCTGTCCATACGAAATGTACTTCAACATATATAAAGGACCTCCTTTGGAATTATTTAACGTGCATCATCTTTTTTTTATATAATTTGATAGTGTTAAGAAAGGTCCCTGCTTGGGAACCCTCTCTATTTGTACCCTGGTGGCCAATCCACTGGGGAAATGAGATAGGAAATTCCAATTTTTTACAGTTGTCACTGAAACAGGAGGTGAGGGAATATCTCCAATAGAGACACCCATTCCAATGACAAGGTTATCCACACACTAATAGATTTTCGAAAGAACATTTCATCTGAAAATTTTCTTCACCACATTGGTTGACTTGATGAAAGTCGTTCAAAAGTACTTTAAAAAAATTTGCTTTTAACATTTGATTTTGAAGTGAATGGACTTTCCTGAATGAAAACCACATTCACTGTAAGAAATGAGTTTGTTTTCTTATCTGCTCAAATTTTCTCATCACTTTGGCTGAAAATGAATGCTGATTTGACCCACTAGCTACTAGAAAATCAAAGTAACATTCTTAAAACAACATTTTTAAATAAAATTCTACTGGTGTACAGCCAGCTTAAGAAGGGATTTCCCATAATTTTGGAGGAATTTCCACCAATTTTCTGTTGTGTCTCCAGGACAGAAGGCAAAGGGAAATCTTTGTAATAGGACACAAACTACAATAAAGCCTGACAGAGATTTTATCCATGATCCATTCTATTCAAAAATTGTAAAACTAAGAATGATTACACTTTTATAAGGAAAAGGCAATAACCACTAGCATGCTGAAAGTAATTATCTAGTAATTACTATTTTTAACTCTGTAAACTGTTGACTGGTAAAAACGTAATTGGTTGATGTGATATACTGCTTGTGGGCGGCACACCACCATTGCAAAAATACCACCCAACAGCTCTTATGTGTCAAATAACATGTTCCTCTGCTGGCTGCTGTGGTTCCTCCCTCCAACAACTTGTCACTGCAAGACACAGTAGTGGCGCAGAGGTTGGTGGTAGAAACTATCTTGCAGTCAATGATTCAGCTATGAATTCTGCATTGTATCAAAGTGTGTTGGATGAGAATGCAAGGCCATCTGTCCGAAAGTTAAACCTAAACAGCAAATGGATCTTTTAGGCCTTGTTTACACTTGTAGATGGGAGGCAGTAAAAACACGTGTCTGAGCCATGCTTTTACTGCTCGAAAATGCACCCTCTTAAGCTGCAAAGGCAGCAGACAGGGGTGTTCATATGTTGTGGTTTTGATGCTTTTTATTGCAGTATGGCGATATTTATACTTACTACCAGGCTCAGCTGGCAGTACCACATGCTGAACATGACCCATTCATCTGACTGGGGCCACACCATTACCACCCTGCAACCACATGTGCTGCATGTGGTTGCACTGCAGGGGTGCGGGTTTTTAGGTGTTAAAACAGGCGGTGAATCATTTGGTGAAGGGGGGACTATGGTGTGGGTTTTTTATTTCAGGGGTTGGGCTTGGCCCCTTAGTTCCAGTAAAGGTAACTCTTAAGGCGTCAGCATGCAAAGACATTTTGCAATATTTCATGCCCCTTTGTGGGAACAGTTTGGGGATGGCCCCTTCCTGTTCCAACATGACTAAGCATCAGTGCACAAAGCAAGGTCCATAAAGACATGTATGAGTGAGTTTGGGGTGGGGGAACTTGACTGGCCTGCACAGAGTTCTGACCTGAACCCGATAGAACACCTTTGGGGTGAATGAGAGCAGAGACTGTGAGCCAGGCCTTCTAATCACATAGTACCTGACCTCACAAATGTGTTTCTGGAAGAATGGTCAAACATTCCCATAGACACAGTCCCTAAACCTTGTGGACAGCCTTCCCAGAAGAGTTGAAGCTGCAAAGGGTGGACCAACTCAATATTGAACTCTACGGACTAATGCCCTGTACACACGGTCGGACATTGATCAGACATTCTGACAACAAAATCCATGGATTTTTTCTGATGGATGTTGGCTCGAACTTGTCTTGCATACACACGGTCACACAAAGTTATCGGAAAATCTGATCATTCTGAACGTGGTGACGTAAAACACGTACGTCGGGACTATAAATGGGGCAGTAGCCAATAGCTTTCGTTTCTTAATTTATTCTGAGCATGCGTGGCACTTTGTGCGTCAGATTTGTGTACACACGATCGGAATTTCCGACAACGGATTTTGTTGTCAGAAAATTTTATAGCAAGCTCTCAAACTTTGTGTGTCGGAAATTCCTATGGAAAATATGTGATGGAGCCTACACACGGTCGGAATTTCCGACAACAAGGTCCTATCACAAATTTTCCATCGGAAAATCCTATCGTGTGTACAGGGCATCAGACTGCAATGCCATTAAAGTTCATGTGCGTGTAAAGGCAGGTGTCCCAGTACATTTGGTAATATAGTGTATATTACATTTTTTCTTTGGATATACTAAATTACCAGAATTATATTTAGTCCCTCAAGAACTAACTAAACTATAGCTGCTCTAGGCGATCCAACCAGGCTTAAAACCATAAAGCGGATGGTGGTTTTGACGAAGCACGCTGGTCATGTGAAACGCGTCACCCTTTCTGCCTCTGCCATATGCCTGTGCATCTGTTTTTATGATCTCCTGGAAATAAACGTATTGCATCATATTGGGAGTGCTGCTGTTCCTTTTGTCCTGTCTACACATGTTCCCTCAAGAACTAGTTCTGGTTGGCTCAGTAGATTCTTAAAAAAAAAGCTGGATTCATTCCTAAATACACAAACTATACAGTGCTTTTAAAAAGTAATCATACCCCTTGAAATTTTCCACATTTTGTCATGTTACAACCAAAAATGTATTTTATTGGGATTTTGACAGAGTGGCACATAATTGTGCAGTGGAAAGAACATGATAAATGGTTTTCAAATGTTTTTACAAATAAATATGTTAAAATTTGTGCCATGCATTTGTATTCAGCCCCTCTGGGTCAATACTTTGTAGAACCACCTTTCACTGCAATTACAGCTGCAAGTCTTTTTGGCAATGTCTCTACCAACTTGCCACATCTAGAGAGTGACATTTTTGCCCATTCTTCTTTGCAAAATAGCTCAAGCTCTGTCAGATTGGATGGAGAGCATCTGTGAACAGCAATTTTCAAGTCTTGCCACAGATTCTCAATTGGATTTAGGTCTGGACTTTGACTGAGCCATTCTGACACATGACTATACTTTGATCTAAACCATTCCATGGTAGCTCTGGCTGTATGTTTAGGGTCGTCCTGCTGGAAAGGTGAACCTCCACCCCAGTCTCAAGTCTTTTGCAGACTCTAACAGGTTTTCTTCTAAGATTGCCTTATATTTGGCTCCATCCATCTTCCCATCAACTCTGACCAACTTCCCTTTCCCTGTTTGAAGTTCTTGAGAAAAGAAGAATTTGGTAATGATTAAGCACTGGCTGGATGTGTGAAACGCGTCTACATGACTAAATATCTGGTGTCCCTGGTGTATCCTGGTAATCTTCAATAAAGGCACTTTGTTTGGAACCTTTGGATGTGCAGCCATTCTTATTTTCTCAAGTATTCCACGGAGGCAGGCCGGGGCTAGTACCCCTACTTGGTTCCATTTGGGTTATTGTACACACCTGGAGCAGCGGATTCCTTCTTTCCTGTTTGCATTTCTGCCGAACTCTTTCCATTTTCCAGTAATAAATTGAGCAGTGCTCCGTGAGATGTTCAAGCTTGGAATATTTTATTATAAACTAACCCTGCTGTAAACTTATCCACAACTTTATCCCTGAATTGTTTGGTGTGTTCCTTGGCCTTCATGATGCTGTTTGTTCACTAAGGTTCTCTAACAAACCTTTGTGGGCTTCACAGAACAGCTGTATTTTTATGAGATTAAATTACACACAGGTGGACTCTATTTACTAATTAGGT
The DNA here is from genome assembly GCF_042186555.1 of Aquarana catesbeiana. NCBI lineage: Eukaryota > Metazoa > Chordata > Amphibia > Anura > Ranidae > Aquarana > Aquarana catesbeiana. The sequence goes on from NC_133327.1 coordinate 539,463,734, forward strand.
GACTTCTGAAGGCAATAGATTCCACTAGATTTTAGTTAGGGGTATCAGAGTAAAGAGGGCTGGATACAAATATACACCACACTTTTCAGATATTTATTTATAAAAAATGTTGAAAACCATTTATCATTTCCTTCCACTTCACAATTATGTGCCACTTTGTGTTGCTCTATCACATAAAATACCAATAAAATACATTTACGTTTTTTGTAACATGACAAAATATGGAAAATTTCAAGGCATATAAATACTCTTCAAGGCACTGTAAATGGATATTAACATTTATAGGTAATAAGACCAGGGGGTGTTGATCCAGGGAATGTTCAATATCCTCCTGGGGATCAGGAAGGATTTATTTTTCCTCTCCTGGAGCAAATTGGATGATGCCTTAAAGAGTTTTTTTGCCTTCCTCTGGATCATCTGTGGGTATAGCATTGTGTATATGGAGGATTTTTTTTTTATATTGAGTGAACAGCATGGAATTTTTTTTTTTTTTTTCAACCCGACCAACTATCTAACTACTGTACGTAACTTTATAACTATATAATTTTGTAGGCCAAAGTACAAGCATACATGTGCATTATTTCAGATGCTTGACATAATTAGGTATCTGTAGATAGGTGTTGTTTTCCTGCTTTTGAGATGCATTTCAAATGTGCTCTAAACATAGGTCAGCACATTCCAATTTACTTCAGTAATGTGGTGTGGCTGGCAGTTCCAAGGCTGTGTTTGACCTGATGTGTTTCTTTGGTCCCAGCAGGCCCCATTTAGATGCATTTGCATTGAAGGCAAAGCAGTTCAAGGACAACGTTTTTGCTATGTTTTGCATTCAGCTGCAAACACTGCTTTCAAATGAGTATATATGGCAGTGTTTGACAGCAACGGCCATCTACTAGAGTCCTAATACTGATTTACTTAGCAAAAAACTACCACTGATGATGGAATAGTTCACAAATGATGTGAAAATGAGTTTAAATAAAGAAAATTATAACACAGGTGAACATTTAATTACTAGAGACATTTATTTTGAACCGTTGGTAAGCAACTTTCCTTTATATAATGACAAATTAACTGGAGTGTGTGTTTCTGTAACATGAGTATACACATTTTTCAGCCAACATGATTACATCTTAATACAAACAGCCTGGCACACAATCACAGAGTACACATGTTGAATTATAACAAAGGAAACCACTTAACATAGCACACCAGCCAAGCCAGCTCCAACATCAGATCTAAAATAAATTTCCTACAACAGCAGAGGCCAGCAAAGGTTGTCCACTGCTGTGCTGTTAGGTATCCAAATACTGTTTCTATTCTGTACTCTCCTTGGTTATTATCTGTTCAATAAACATTATAATCTAAAATCATAAAACACTAATTACACGTTTTTGTTTGCATATGATGTAATTACTTAAGATGTGAAGACTAAAGGCCAGTCCACCCATAAGAGATATTTTAGTTTTTGGTAAATACTTGAGCAGTAAACCACCTAACAGTTTCTTATGTAGCTCAGTGATTCTGTTGGTGAATTCTCTGCAAATGGTTTCCAGGGTCCGCACACTTATGTGCCCATTCAAAGGGGTTCCCACAGTCAATGTAGGGTTTTGTGTATAGTCAGTATTATGGGAATGCAACAGAGGATAATGCACCAAGCTTAGGTGGGCTAGTACACTAAAAACCCCTAGATGGACAAACAGAGGGTTAGGAATTACAGTAGGGGGATTTAAATTTTGAAGAACCCAAGACTTCACCAAATCAGAAGCTAACTTAGCCCTCCATGCTCCACCTATACCCAAATATTACTTCTGGGTAGCCTTCTTTTGTAATTTCCCTTAGATTTCTAATACAAACAGAAAGTGAAGAGTCTTAGTCCAAAACAACAGTTTTGTGAAGATACTTAAGCAGCGCTCCTGTTCATTAATTAAAATGTGACCGACATTCACATGTAAACCATATGAGAAGAGTAGTATGATAATAAGTGATGAAATAGTTCTTAATGGTGGGTGAAGATTCAGGTTGATAATCTATAAGCATGCACCAAACACTGTGTGAGTCACACTCCCCTAGGGGTTTAAACTCACCAGAAAGCAGTTAAACAACCGCCTTTATAATTCTAGATGTCATCCAGTTGGCAAAGATTTAGCTTGAACTGCACATCACTCCATGGGTGGTCGGTCATGCAAAAAAAGGCTCCACATAGCGTTATCCCGTTTAAAGCATTTATTAAAAGACTACCCCCTTAAAATCACACTTACAAAGTATAACGTTTAAACAAGCATTTAGGGTAAAATTGTGTTGTCACCGGACAGTGGAAGCCAGCCGCCAGCCACTGAACTAGCCGCATTGATAACTCTTGGTTGTTCTCTACTGGCCGTGACATGCATATGTCACTTCCGGTCGCCGTATGGTCACACCCTGATGTGTTTTGTCATCACAACATCATCTGAGGTTGTCCTTTGATTCCTGTCTGGATCTGACAAGCACTGAGTCAGACTAGAATGTGTCTGTCCCAGATAACAGATTGCAGGGTTACCGGGTGCAGGTATCCAACAGCAGCAGGGGTGATCAAGTCAGTTTAGCTGTACTTAGGCAACTGAAACCAGACTGTATATGATTAAAGATTTATTAATAATTAAACAAAACCCATCCAACACCAGCAAACAGAATACACAACAAAAGTGAAAATATACAGTACATTAACCATAAACCATGTGATAAAACACCTAAATAGCAACCTAACAATACTGCAATATTTACAAGCAAAAGGGAAACGTGGAATTACAGGGTAAAACGAGTGGTGCAGGAAACAATCAGGTAGGGGGAATTAGGACTGGGATCTGGAACCAGGGGAGCAGAGGAGAGGTAGCAGGGTACAGGATCATGGCAGGAATCAGGATCAGGAAAAGTCAGCTATCAGGTAACAGGCAAAACACTGTAGTAGAGCTTGAAATCAAGAGAGGAGTTATATACCTTCCCAGCAGCCAGCATCAGGTAGAGCCTAATTACTGGGATCTTCTGGCTGCTGGGGGACATTTGACTGTGACCCTCAGCTCTGGGAACCACAGTGCCACCAGCAGGTGATCCAGGTCCTGACACAGATCCTGGACCTCAATTGTGCATTAATAGCATCAGTCAGGTTAGGTCTTGTGGAAAAAACTTGTTTTTTCAAGCACATTGACAGACATCGGACTTGTTTTTCAAGTGCATCCAACAGATGCATGATTGGATTGAGATCTGGGGAATTTTAGGGCCAAGTCAACAACTTGAATTTGTTGTTGTACTCTTCAAACCATTCTGGAATTCATCAGAACAGGCCTTCCATTGCTCCATAGTGTAGTTCTGATGTTCACATGCTCACTGCAGTTGCTTTTGGCTGTGGACACAGGTCAGCATGGACACCTTGACAGGTCTATGGCTACACAGCCCCATACATCTGACACCTTTCTGTCGGAGCCAGCATTACTTTTTTTTTGCAATTTGAGATTCAGTAGCTCTTCTATTAAATCAGACTACACAGGCAACTCCCCACGTGCAATAATGAGCTTTGCCCACCCATGACCTTGTTGCCAGTTTTCCTTCTTTGGGCCCCTTTTGGTAGGTCCTGACCACTGCAGACCAGGAACATTCCACAAGAGCTGCAGTTTTGGAGTTGTGGGGACCCAGTCGTTTAGCCATTATATTTTGGGACTTGTCAAAAGTCGCTCAAATACTTACGCTTGCCCATTTTCCTTGTCTTTCAACACATCAACTTCAGTTACAACATGTTGACTTGTTGCCTAATATATCCCATCCACTTTCAGATGCCATTATAATGAGATAATCAAGGTTATCCACTTTACTTGTCAGTGGTCATAATGTTATGACTGATCAGCATAGCTGTGAATCATAAGTGAGATGCACTGTAGTTGAAGTTAGGCATTATGATACAGAGGACATTAAGTAAGATGTGTTGCTAACAAGAGAGAGAGCAGTTGGGTAGGGCAGGATTTCTATCACTGAAACCTATAGGCACCCAACCTTTGTCACCCAAAGAAAATCACTCCTATTATATAATTATTTAATTGTTTTATTGGTCCTAACCTGGCTTAGAATATGATGAAAATGTGTATATAAGCTCATATTAGATATCTACATTAGCCATTATCTATGGTAGTGTTTCTCAAGCTTTTTTCAGTCAAGGCACTCTTTCAATTTATGGACAATCTCGAGGCACCCTCAAAAATTAGGGACAATCTTAAGGCACCCCATTCTAAAATGTAATAACGATTGTAATAGTTTTATATAATGCAGCAACATCAATACACTAGGATACCCAAAGTTAGAGGTGATTTATTCTTCCAAAGCAAATACACTTTTGCAAACTGGTACTGACTAGTATTCCAATGTTTCTCTTCTCCCTCAGTTTTTCCATCACTTAGCTAATGAGACCCCAAAGCTGATGGAGAGAGGCAAGGGAGAGTCAAACAAGGATGATATGCAGGCAACTGACATCCTCCTTATCAACTGATGCTCTCATTGGTCGCTAGGAGGTTGGCAGCTAGAAGGTTGTAATGGTATACAATGAAAACCTGTAGCTTTGTGTAACTAAAAGAAAGGTTTTATCCACCCACTGGCTTGTATACAATTTTGAGGCAATTTCTAGACATTTTGCCAAGAAACCCCTGAGGAAACCTCAAGGCACCCAGGTTAAAAAAAGGCTGATCTATGGTGATAAACCCGACCATATATTAACCTATAGAGAATGAATATGCTATGTCATCTGAATGAACATGTTCATTGTTTATGTATATCACATTTACTGTGTCAACGTCTACTGATATATAAATTACCTTGTTTACTCTTATAAATAATTAATTTTGAAAAGAAATCTTATATTAGATGACTGTATTTTCTCTTCATGAAAACGTATATGTGTGACAGATAAAAATTCAGGGAAAAGCAACCTCTTTGCCTCTAACACCCCTAGGCAGTAATGCATTATTGGCAAGCCCAGCCCAGCTATAGGGCGCAATGAGAGGTATGTCACTGAGGCCAAGGAATGATACATTGGTTTGGAAAAATGGGTGCATACTGTTAGGGACAATGGGCCATATAATGCTAAGAATAGGAGAAAATATACTTCTGGGAACACAAGGTTTTCCTTCACTTTTGTCAGCAGAGTGGAGGCGCAAAATGTAGGTAAGTATATGCTGCTGGGGATCATGGGATGAAAGTTAATATGTGTCGCTGCACTCTTTCCCTCTTTGCACATAGCAAAGATTTTCTGCTTTTTTTTTTTTTAGTCGGTAGGAGCATACCTTTTGCGAGACTTCTGCTGTGAAAATAAATAAATATACACTTGCACATCGTTTTTAAAGAAACTATGCAGGTAAGTTGTCCCAAACAATTTGGAGAACTAACCATCTTCTGTGGATGTAGGCTGCCTCAAATCCTTCTGTCTTCTGTAAACCTAGACAGACTCAATGATGTTGAGATCAGGGCTCTGTGGGAGCCAAACCATCACCATGAAGTAAGCATGTTGTGTCTTTATCTGCTGCATTAAGTTGCCTTGGCCCAACCACTGCGTCTACGGTTCTCAACATTGCCTGTTTCTTTGTGTTTCTTCAAAAGATCTTGAACAGCACATCTTGAAAACCCAGTCTGCTTTGGAATCTTTGCCTGAGAAAGACCTTGCAGATGCAGTATAACTACCTTGTGTCTTGTTGCTGTTCTCAGTCTTAACATGGTGTATGACTTGTGAAATGAAACTGTCTTTCACAACCTTACCTTAGTAGCAGAGTTTGGCTGTTCCTCACCCAGTTTTACATCTCCTACACAGCTGTTTCTATTTCAGTTAATGACTGTGTTTCAACCTACATATGAAATTGATGATCATTAGCACCTGCTTGGTATAATTGGTTAATCATACACCTGGCTCTAATCAAAATCCCTGACTTTGTGCAAGTGTGAGAATTGATGCTGGTTTGAAGCTGAAGCCAAATGGTAGTCACACCAAATATTAATTTGACTTTTTCTTCTGTTCGCTCACTTTGCATTTTGAAAGTTTGCCCTGGTCTGATGGACGGTATACCAAAATAAGGAGCCATACCCTAGATTTAGAAATGATTATTCTGTGAAGAGAAATGAATAATGGAGAAATGCCCTGAAAAGGGGATGGGAGGGTGGGTATCGCGCACAGGAAACCGACAAATACCACAGGCCAGCGGGCTGGTTAAATACCCCCTGGGCTCCTCCCATAAATTCAGGTCACCATACTGGCCTTTCTACTTATGGTTGAAGCCCTATGGCCGATACGGACATGGGTAACATTTATAGTTAACATAAGACTTACCATATGAAATGGACCTGGAAGTGTGGACTTACCACATGAAATGGACCTGAAAGTGTGCCTTGGTCTGATGGACGGTATACCAAAATAAGGGGGCAAAAACATTCAGGTAGGGGTATAGTATTTTATTAGTTTTTCAGTTGTTCATTGAGCTAATTTGGAAAATGCCTGTGCCATCTCCACTTGAGGATTAGGGATATAACGGGCGAAGCAGGCTGACTTCCACCTGCCTAGTCTTTTAATGATGTGGTCTGGGACCCCGTGGCAGGATGCCGCTGAGGCCGCTCCAATACGAAAGGAGTGGCCGGAGTACTGTCTGGGGTTAAGGTGAAGGTTGCGGAGAAGTATCCTTATGTGTTTCACAAACTGACAAGCACTTTAGGGGTTAGACTGGAAATGGTAGAAGGGGGCTGGAGTCCCGCTGTTCAGGCAGGAGTGACAGAAGATGATTGAGTATGGTGACTGGTCACCAGCTATTATTGGTTTTGTAAAGGTGGATGTCCACTTCGGAGCCTGCCTGCTGGGTTTTAGAAACCGCAAGGTGGAGGACGAAGTGGTCTTGGTAGCGAACCAAGTGCCGTCTGCGTAGCACGTGGCCTGCGGGGTTGCTGCAGGTGAACTCGCCAGGTCGCAAGAACCTGTAGTAGGCCAAGTATATGGCTGCTTGTAGGACCGTACTGGGGAGAAGACCAAACGGAGAAGTATTCAGGATGGTTGACATACCCCTAAAGATGGCCCCCATTATGGGTAAACATTTGGTACTGACCACCGGTTGGCGTTTCTGGGTGCCACGTAGGATGGCTCGGATAGCGTGGGAAGAAAACAGAGAAGACTTTGCGGGGTCTTGTAGAGTCAAGAAATGTTGTATGCCGGCTAGGTATAGCCGAATAGTATTATAAGATAAGGCCAGCTGAGTATGGCAATATGAAATTAAGGCCAGTACGTGCTTGACATCTGTTGTTTCCTCAGAGCAGGGTGCCAGGAATTTATTGAACGTACTCCAAACTGCCTGGTAGGCTTTGAGTGTGTTATGGGACAGTGAGTAGTTGATGAGCTGGGTTGCTCCTTGTAGGTGTTGTACTAGTCCAGGGTCAGCTGAGACCAAACGGCGATAGGGTCCGAAACTGGATCGGCTCATCGGCACCTGTTTGAAAAAGGAAGTATAGTTAAAACGTGACAATGTGTCTGCTGCTAGATTGTACTTGCCTGGAATAAATGAACAGTGGATATTAAACTGATGTTGTAAAGACAGTTGTACCAGTCTGCGCAGGAAGGACATGACTGATAGGGACTTGGACCTGCTTTTGTTGATAATATCTGCCGTGGCCTGATTGTCGGTGGTGAAGACCACAGTTTGCCCTGTCCAATGATGACCCCAGAGCTGTGCGGCTGCCGCTATTGGATAGAGCTCGAAGAGGGAGGATGTTCGGGTGAAGCCAGGTATTAACAGTATCTGTGAAGGCCAGGGTCCTGAAAACCATTGGTGGCCAAAAATTGCTGCGAAGCCTGTGGAAGCTGCAGCATCTGTCACCACCTGGGGTGAAAGGGACGAGACCATAGGTATGAATAGGGATATACCATTCCAGGTGGAAAGGAATTCCTCCCACATGGATAGGTCCGCTACTGCTACGGTATCTAGATTAAGGATCTGATCGGGGTCTTGTGTTTGTGAAAGAAATATCAGCAGACGTGACACAAAGGTGCGACCCTGTGGAATGATTCGCATGGTGAAATTAAGCATTCCCAGGAGAGATTGCAGCTGCTTTTTGGTACAATCCCTAGTGTGGGTGAATTCTCAGAGGACCGCCCTAATGTGGGTTCGTTTGTCGAGGGGGAGGCTAGCTTGCATGGTGCACGTATCTAAGTTGACTCAGAGAAAGGTGATGTTGTGTGCTGGACCGTCAACTTTATGCTCAGTGATGGGAACATTGAGATTTCCGAATATGACTCTCAGTTTGTCGAGGTCTCCTGGGGGCATGCTGGGTGGTTCTATTAGTAAGAAGTCATTCAGGTAATGGATGACCTCTTGACACTGAGCTTTGTGCAAGAGTATCCAGGCGAGGGACTGAGCGAATGTGTCCAAGAGCCCGGGGCCACTCTTCGAACCGAAAGTCAATTTCCTGGCAAAATAGTATGCCTCCTTCCACTTAATGCCGTGCCAGCACCAAAGGGACGGGTGGATAGGCAGGAGCTTGAAGGCATCCGAGATGTCGGCTTTGGAGAGCCAGGCGCCTGTACCTGCTTTGATGATCGCTTGGATTGCCATATCCACGAAGGAATATTTTAGGGAAAATTCTTCAGAGGGGATTAGGGAATTGAGACTGGGAATGTGGGAAGAACATTCAGGTCGTACACCAAATGTAATTTATTAGAGAACTTGCCCTTGACAAGCCCAATAGGGCTGACTCTCCAAGTGCTGAAAGGGGGCTGAGTGAAGGGGCCTATGATGAAATCTCGGTCTATTTCTGCCTGTAAGAGCTGGTCTATGGCCTGCTCGTCAGTGGCCGATGAGTGGAGATTCCTGCATTTGTAGGTAGTATGGGACAGGGAAATGAGGCCGGTGTGAAACCCTACTGTGAATACCTGGATAAGGTAGGTGGCCAGGGAGGGAGTGGGGTGTGAGGTGAGGTAGAGCCCTAGCCACAGGATGATGACTCGGCTTAGTCATGCCCTCTTCTGTTGCTTGACTTCGCACAAGTTCCTTGGATGCGCCCTCTGGCATAGGGTGCAGATGTGGAGCAGGCAGCACAGACTGAAGTTGCAGGACCCGTAATTATAATGGTTGCAGATGGCTGCCCCTCCCACGGTTTGGACTGGGCGTCCGAATTTGTCCACCTGAGGCGTTTGTGCAGGGGCCGACTGGCCCTGAAGTGCACCGGAGGTAGAGGGAAATTCGAAGGGGCCTCTGATTGTCGCATTGGCGTACCAGGTGGCGGTGTGGGTGGAGGACTGGCAAATCGCGCACAGTGGTGACCGCAAACCGGCAAAGTGGCGACAGAACAGCTCTGTGTCCATGAGGCTCCAATTTGTGGTTGTCTGAAATTGTGTGAGTCTGGCTGCTGCCTTTGCGGAAAAAGAACGATGATAATTGTAGAAAGAAAATCCTCCATACTTGTAGCCCAGGTCTACTACAGTATGAAGGTATAAGTCCAGCTCTTCCCTCCTGCTGGGAGCGGCTAAACATAGGATATCCCTCAGCATACCAAAGACCAATGTAAATTCTGGGAAGGATAATTTCCGGTTGAGTCTGGGGTCTTTGGCTTTAAGAACCACACGTCACCCCAGGTATAGGCCTTATTTTCCGTCAGATCGTGGACGGAAATGAGGAGAGAGGCAAGGTTGACGTCCCTGCCATCCAGGATGTCCTTCCTGATGCTGGATGGACCCAAATGGGAGGTGTAGACAATGGGGCTCCACACTGTGGTACCTGCAGGAAGAGGTCTCAAAACCTGGGTTGCGGTCGGATCAGGAATAGCCATGGCCGGGCGAGCCTCCAGGAGTGCCACTCTGGTTTGTACATCCGTTACCGAGGAAGACAGGGATGATACCATAGTGTGGAGTTGTGAGATGGCAAAAGATATTGACTGGAGGGACGCCTGCTGGGTGCTGGGTCCTGCTGTGGCTGGTGGAGGGAAGAGGAGCATGAAAAGCTCACCCTTCCTGGCTGTAGCGGGAAAGGGCATGCCTCTGCGTCTTAGTTCTGCCTTAAACTTGGGGATAGTCCATCACCTGAGAGACTGCACACTGCCGCTCTCTGAGACCGGAGAAGGTGACAGAGGGTCCGTGAGGTCTTCACTGCCGGCCTGGGACATGGTTTATCTAGATACGATGTCCTGTCCTTGGGGTCGTGTTTTGGTCGACTGGAACCTATTGGGTGACATGAATTTCAAGTTTGCTTCTTTTCCATAAAAAGGCATACATACCCAGCTTGTGCTTTTTCAGGGTGTTTTTTTTTTTTTTTTTTACCTGGGGGGATATCGTCCAACCTGGTGCAGGGTGGACCTACTGAACTTGACTGACCTGGAGGAAAATGAAAAGGTGACAACTCGTGAAGGGTTTGTTAACTAAGTTGAAGAAGTAATTTGTATGGTGACTTAGACGACAAGTGCATGGGATAAGATAAATGAGTGAAACATGCATGCCTTCACTGTGGCTCGAATTGGTATGCCGCGACTGCGACGAGCTATGAATCGAACTGTGGGGCATGGCATGAAACGAGGCTAAGACTGTCGTGGCCTACCGGGATGTATCGATGCCTCACAATTGCCCAAGATTTGAAACCAAAGTGGGATGTGTCGATAATGAAATGAATGAAATGTTTGCCTTGATCATGAAATGAATAAAACATCTTGCCATGACAGAGGCCTGACTCGGTCATGCCGAGACTGCAATTTGACAGCGAACCGGACTCTGGAGCATGTATTGAAATGAGGCAACAGCAAATATTGGTGCACACCGGAACGAATTGGTGCATCTTGGATGGAATTCGAATCGGAGCGCAGTATGTAACAATGAAATGATTGAAATGTTTGCCCTGACAGAGGTGCGAATTGACTGTGCCGCTACTGCGACTGACAATGAACCGGGCTCTGGTACAGGTACTGGATAAGGCCGAAACAACTGGGGCACACCGGAACGAAACGGTGCATCTCGGATGCGACTGGGTACGAAACGGGGCATGATATGTGGGAGTGAAATGAATGGTAATTGAATTCCCATGACAGAGTTGCGGATCGGTCGCACCGCATCTGCAACTAACAATGATCCGGACTCTGGAGCATGTACTGAAATTAGGCCAAACAACTGGGGCACACCGTAACTAATCGGTGCATCATGGATGCAACTGGATTCGAATCAGAGCGCGGTACGTGACAGTGAAATGGTTTGTTTGCCATGACAGAGGCACGAATCGATCATGCAGCTGTTGTGGCTGACTCTGAATCGGACTCTGGAGCATGTACCGAAATGTGGTAAATACCTGGGGCATGCCGAGACGAATCGGTGCGCTTTTAATGCGACTGGATTCGTATCGGAACGTGATACATGACAGTGAAATGATGGTCATGACAGCGACACGAAACGGTAAGCCGTAACCTGCGACTGACAATGAATCGGACTCTGGAGCATGTACTGAAATGAGGCTGTAGCAACTAGGGCACACCGGAGCGAATCGGTGCATTTTTAGATGCGAATGGATTCGAATCGGAGCGTGGTACGTGACTGAAATGAATGGTTTGAAATGGTTTGAAATGCTTAGAAATGTTTTAGAAATGTTTCAGAAATGTTTGTGAAATGAATTAGTATCGAACTGACATGAGTTGGTATAGAGAATTTTGCTCACGGACGCTGAGTTTCGAATAGTCTGCCTAGTGAAGTAGTATCGCGCACAGGAAACCGACAAATACCACAGGCGAGCGGGCTGGTTAAATACCCCCCTGGGCTCCTCCCATAAATTCAGGCCACCATACTGGCCTTTCTACATATATATATTATATATATATATATATATATATATATATATATATATATATATATATATATATATATATATACACAGTATATATTGTATACATTGATTTCTTAATTAACTAGCTTTCTTCCATCCCTAAGCAAAAGGCTACAGGAGCAAAATATGCATTCTTTGTTTATCATTTTTCTTTAGGGAGAAAGATTAAAAATCAAATTGTGGCATAGCATTGCAGGGAGTCTACCCTGAAAACCTAACATTCCAATTGTCAGCAGGTTTTGATTGGCTGGGGTCTGGGATGTAGAAGTGAACAGTGAGATGGAAACCTGATATAAGATCTAACAAGTCTACTTTCACATATAAATATTCTATCTGCTGGAAAAGAATGGGTGTGGAACAGCATGACAGATGGTCCAAATCCATTACATTTTACCCTCAAGGGTAACATTTTGTTTAACACAAAGGTGTCAGATTTTTATGCTTTCAAGTATGAATAGTCATTCTTCACAAAATACCTAAGACCTTAGCTATGTTGGTAAGCAGAGCTTTTAAAACAGTAAGAAAACCTATTGACTTTCCCTTTGTGTAATATTATAAATGGTCATGGAAAATATTAGCAGAACTGACAATACTTCTGGGCTCTTCCAGGTTTAAAAAGCATGACCTATAATGCAGGGTTCACACTCTTTTACTTTAACACATTTTGAATGGTACCCCAAAGCACTTAGGCAATGCAGCTTCAAATAACATATGTTCCAGTGCTCCACAATCCAGGATAATACACTACTGTGCATTGTGGTGTGCTACATTGCTAAAAATGGAGCACATCTGTTTATTCGGACATTCTAGTGCAGAGATATGCAATTAGCGGACCTCCAGCTGTTGCAAAACTACAAATTCCATCATGCCTCTGCCTCTGGGAGTCATGCTTGTGGCTGTCAGTGTCTTGCTATGCCTCATAGAACTTGTAGTTCTGCAACAGCTTGAGGTCCACTAATTGCATATCCCTGTTCTAGCGTGTTGCCAGCCCATTTTTTTTAATGTGCTGCCTTAATGATTGCACATAAGCATGTAAAAAGGTAATGCAACGCACCACACTGGAAAATATGTCCCTAGCCTAAAGCTGGCCATAGATAATTTTTATTGAATAGAAGGGAATCCTCTCCACTGGAACATTGTAGGGTTGATTTACTAAAACTGGAGAGTGCAAAATCTGGTGCAGCTCTCCATAGAAACCTTCCAGGTTTTTTTTTTTTGTTAAAGCTTAAAGTGGAGTACCAACCACAATTTATTCTTTTTTTTTAAAGTCAGCAGCTAAAAGTACTGTAGCTGCTGACTTTTAATAGGGACACTTACCTGTCCAGGGAGCCCCCGATGTCGGCCCCCTGAGGCCGATTTGTCCACCGACTCGGGTGCATTCCAACTAAGGGAAACCTTCAGGCTTCACAGCCAGTTTCCTATTGCGCATGAGCGAGTCACGCGGCACTTTGTGAATGGCAAACTCGCCTTCTGGGACACACACAGGTCTCAGAAGGCAGTGGGGGAGAAGGAGGAGTGCTCGCCACAGAAGACGACATGACATACTGTGCCGTGGCCGGGCTAGGGCTGATCAATAGCTGCAGCAGGCGATCGAGAAATATTTTCCAACAATCCCATTCGAAAAAAAGTTGATCTAATGATCGACTTCTGTCGAACAGATACAGCCACACATATGGATCAAAATGTATCCAGCCCCTGCTGAACCGGACAAAATTTGATCCATCTATGGCCAAGTTAAGTGATTATATTTTAATTTAGATTATGATAATGGATTTAAATAAGGAAGAGTCTCACAGAGTAAGCACCTATGTGATGAGTCTCTTACAGTAGCAAAACATCAACATAAATGTGTATGTACTGTAATTGTATAGCAACTGGTTGAGTAAATAGGAGTTACCTTAACTGTGTGCAACTACAGTAAATAGTTTATACCTTTTAACACGTGAAATTGTTTTTATATAGGCAAGCATTTCATGCATATTAACAAAAGTGTAAGAAAGCTAGAATAACCATTGTTAAAGTACAGTATATGTAAAGGCCACATATTTTCAACATTGAATAGAGCAGAAAATGTTTTTTTTATTTATAGTCTGTGTCTCATTGTGCCCTTACCTTTCTGTTCCAGAGACAACAGGAAAACAGGAGAGAAAAAGTGAGAAATCCTACTTAGACAGTTGTCACTGGAACAGTTGTCCCCAGTGGAAGATTTGCCCTCTACTCCTGTTCTGGTGTAAACTGTGAAGTCTACCCAGCAGGGACACAGACAGAAATAAAAACATAGCATAGGTTTTAACACTTCCTCCAGAAATAAACAAATATTTTAAATAAATACTGTCACTTTGTCCATTCAGGGCTGTGAGTGAAAGGGTGTCAGGATCCAGCTCTGAACCTTGAACGTCTGCAGGTCTGGATGTGTCTATTCCCACTGTGCCACCTGAGATGCTGGACAGCTCCCTGTCTGATTTCTTGGACAACCTTGCTTTGTGTTTTGTTTCTTGTGAACCTTGAACTATTTGCTCTTTCCATGAACTTCCCAATTTATGCTATTTCACTGCACTTCCTGTTTGTCAGATTTTGTCTGCTCTACAGCCAATACCTTGCTTCTTCTCTCCTGCTAGTGTCCGTATCTTCGCTACCACTCATTACCGACCTTTGGCTTGTTCCTGGACTACACTTTTACTTGGTCCCAGTCTGCAACCACTTGTTACCCACCTTTGGCTTGTTTACTGATTATGCTTCTGCTTGATCCATACCTGCTACATTTGCTACTGGACCCCGGCTTGCTCACCTCCTGGTGGGACGATTCTGAAGACCTCGGCACTAGCATGCAGCAAAACCTATTTCCACCATGAGTAGCTCTGGTGAAGACAGGTTAGTGCTTAGACCCTGCGCTTTAAGTGAGCCCGCGTCATCTGCCAGGATGACCTGCTCATGTACTTATCCTGCCAGTCAGTGTGAACTTCTACATTGCTTTAGCTACTGATCTCCGAGCCTGACCCCTGGCAGTGACAAAGGGTCCCCACCAACCACTGATAATCATTATTCTAGCAATACCCCACCACTTTCTCCTCAGCCTCAGTCACCAAAATTCTCAGGGCTATTGACTTCTAGACCCGAGCTTTGTCACAAGAGAAGAGGTTACATGCTTCCCCATACCAAGAAACACTTTGCATTTTGTACTAAAGGCCCATGAAGGTGTCTTTTTTAAAGTAAACATGTAATTACTTTATATGGTTTTATCTTTTGCAACTTCATACATAATATGAAATAATTTTGACTTTTTGACATGAATGGCATGTATAACAGTAACTTTCTGATTGTTCTATGTTAAATGAAAGGGCAGCACCTGGCAATAAGAACAAAATGACTACCTACCTCTAATGCTATTAGAATAAACATTTTACATCATATTCCTTTACCTGTCATTGTCTGGCTCTGCCTTCAAGACAAAATGTAAACCTCATGCCTCCATCTTAAAGAGTCCTAATTGGATGCCTGAATGTTCTGTCAGTGAGGGGAGTTCAAACTCCCCTCACTAGGACATGCTGCATCCAAAGAAATGCAGCCCAACACAAAACAGGTCAAACAGCCTCTAAACTGCTGTGTGTACTGCTTAAATAAAGTCAATGGGATTTTGCTGACCTGGATTTAAAGTGTATACCAAAAGCAGGAAAACATTGGCCATCGTCATGAGCACTTTAAAAAATGCTGCTTGGATATTTAGTGGTCCTGGGTGTCATTAAAGGAAAATAGTTGTAAATGGTTGAAACTCACAGTTTATACTGTTAGCTATGCTCTATTGTTGATGCTTTAGTGTTTTCATGCTTACCCCAGGTTCATCTCCTAGCATACTAAAAAAAAAACTGTTTCACGGCATAAACATTAAAGTGGTTCTAAAGGCAGAAGTTTTTTTCACCTTGATGCATTCTCCACATTAAGGTAAGAAACATTTTGTCTGCAGCTCCCCCACCAGCCCCCCCACCCCGTATACTTACCTGAGACCCCTCCAATGCTCTGGTTAGCCAGTGCTGTGCCGAGAGCAGCAGCTCTCTCCACTTTCTCCCTCCTCACAGGGTAGATTAATAGCAGTGGGAGCCATTAGCTTATTCTGCTGTTAATCAAATCCTGTAGTTAGGGATGGGGGGGGGGCTAGCCATGCTGTCTGTGTCTATGGCTCAGGTCAGGATCAAGTCTGCAGGTGTGCCACAATAAAAAATGACCCTTTACAGCCACTTTAACCAGTTGTAGACCCTGGGCATACTAGTCACGCCCCAAGAAAATGTCATCATTGTACACAGGGTTTGTCTAATACGTCCAGTCCTTCTGCCCCGCTGCCAGGATCCTTCCCTGTCACAGTACCCGGCAATTCAGCTCTGATTACTCACAGCTGCATTGCTGAGTACACAAAGAAGGTCGGCAGCAGGAGCAGTAAAAAACAAAAAAAACAGTCTGGGAATGTTTATCAACAACATTGCTCAGACGGGAATGCAGAAAGTTAAATTGAAACGTTGTGTCATTTGCAACTTTCTGTTTTTCATCTTCAGATCAAATGGATGAACTTCAATCTGTAGATAAATAGAGTTAAAGCAACCTTGACAAGTAAAAAAAAATATATATTTTTTCTAATTAAATGTTCCTCTGTTGAACCCCTTTTTAGCCATTAGCTTACTCTAATAAGCACTAATTAACTCTGTATTCTCCTTCTCCATTCAATTATAACTTT
This sequence comes from Aquarana catesbeiana, assembly GCF_042186555.1. Lineage (NCBI taxonomy): Eukaryota > Metazoa > Chordata > Amphibia > Anura > Ranidae > Aquarana > Aquarana catesbeiana. The sequence goes on from NC_133327.1 coordinate 539,480,291, forward strand.
CCTGATGATTTTTTTTTCTATTTTATTAACTAATAATTAAACTTTTTTTCTGTTTTGTTTGCTTTGTTCATTAATATTTTTACACCTTTTACATATACTTACACGTATCACACTAAAAAAAATGAAAAAACCCACTTTACTTCATTTGTAAATAACTTTGCAATGCTTTGTACCAAAATCATAATTTTAGTGTTGTTTTACACAGGACAAATTACAGAATAAAATGCACACTTTTTATGTGCAGTAACACTATTTATGCTTAAACTAACATTGCTCAAAAAAAGAAAAAATGCCTTTTGTTTAGTTCTATTAGGTTTAAAGGGGTTGTAAAGGTAAAAATTTTTTCACCTTAATGCATTCTATGCATTAAGGTGAAAAAACTTTTGACAGTACCGCCGCCCCCAGGCCCCCCGTTTTACTTACCTGATGCCTCGAATCTTCGCTGCTCGTCCTCGTCATCTTCATTGCAGCTCAGCCTGGTCGCTGATTGGCTGCAGTGGATGGATTGAAAGCAGCGCAGCCATTGGCTCGCGCTGCTGTCAATCACATCCGATGACGCGGCGCGCCGGGGGGCAGGGCCGAGTGATACAGCGAGCGGCTATAGCCGCCGGCTGTATCACGGGAGCGCGCCCGCAAGCACTCACCACCATGCGAGGGAGCTCGCATTAAGGTGGTAAATGCTTGCGGGGAGGAGCTGAAACAGCCGCCGAGGGACCCCAGAAGACCAGGTTCGGGGCCACTCTGTGCAGAACGAGCTGCACAGTGAAGGTAAGTATAACATGTTTGTTATTTTAAAAAAAAAAAAAAAATTACCTTTACAACCCCTTTAATTGTCTAAGGATTGCGAAAAAAATTATTATTGCAAGACAACATTCACAAAATGAAAGCCTTGTTTGTGCTTAAAAAACAATCTATTACGTTATTATGTTAAGTAATGACAACATTATAAAATAATAATAAATAAATAAATAGGCTCATAGCAGAAATTTGAAAATTGTTCTGGTCCATAAGGAATAAACAGGTGTGAGAGCTGAAATGGTTAAAGTGTTACTAAACCCAGGACCTTGCTATCACTGCATCTGGTCTCCCACAGTACACAGAGCATGGAAATGCAATAGTTTTAGTAAATACAAATGGCTAAACACCTTTTCTCATTAGCAGTTAAAGCAGTCTTGTGACTTCTATCAGTGTCTACTTAAAGCTTATAGGAGGAGTTATCATTCTCCCCCGATTGCCCTATGAGGCTGCAGGACCCCTGACCCTCTGTCTGGACAGTGATGATTGGTCCTGAGCTGATCACATGCACTCTCCCAAGAAAGAGAAAAAACTCTCTAGCAATACACACCAAACTGAGCATGTGCAGCTTGCCCCCAAGACTTTGTTCAATCACAAGATGGTTTGGGGACTGTGGAGGAAGGGAAGGATCAAAGAAGACAGGATCAAACAGCCTTTTTACACAATTTGGAGGATTAACCCCTTAGATTCCACAGTAAGAATAACAAGCATGCTTTACTGCATATACAGACTCATTTTTACTGTTGTGGGTTTAGTAACACTTTAAACGTAGTTTCAAATGCAACCAGTATAAAGTAAAGATTTTTTATTATTGGCTTACCTGTAGCAAAAAGTGGATTGTAAGGGTTTATAACCACTTTAAGGCTTGGTTTCACACTAGCTTGTTTCCAAAGTTTCAGTGCAACTTTGGAATCAAACTTTGATGCAACATTGATGTGACTTTTTATACTCTGTGGCATGGAAGTCGTATCAAAGTCAGACCAAAGTAGTGCAGGAACCTTTCCTAAAGTCAGACAGACTTGTGTAGCAGTAGCCAAGACAGCTCTCATAGGAAAACATTAAATTTCACATGTCATCTGATTTGGGGCCTCACAAGTAGGATCCTATGTCACATCAGTGTGAACTGAGCCTGATGGGTGAGTGGATGAGTGGAAAAAACATCACACCTATTTCATTTAGTTTTCTAAAGTCATCAATTAGCCATCTAGCTTAAGGTTGCACACTTCGGGACCGCTCGCTGTTAGATTCTTCCATAACACCAAGGGCCAACATTTCTGTACTGCTTATGCAATGGTTTATTTTAAAGTTAAAACGGATAAGGTTTTAACTTAACTTTAACATGAGGCTCAGTCACAGTATCATGGTAAATTACATTATTCTACATTATTAAGCGCTGCGCAAACTGTTGGTGCGATATAAAACCTGTATAATAATAATAATAATTATTATTATTATTCAGGCAGGTAATTCAGAAAACACTTCTCAATTTTTCTGCATTACCTCTCTCACCTCTTGAATCCAAGAAGCAGACATCCTAATCTCTGGTATACCTTGTGGTGGTGATACTTTAGGCTCACTTTCTGATTGACAATCTGATGTAGACAGTCCAGAACTTAAAAAGGTTCAGTTGAATCCTAAACCTTCAGAAGAAACTGACACATTGCTTGGAACATCTGAATCTCATCTTAGACACAGCTCGGGCCAAGAAAACCCCTTACTCTCCACTCCCATACTCAGACTCTACAGTCCAGGAGCTGTCCAACTATATTAATCTGCATGATAGCTCTGGGCCTGATTGTAGCCTCCTTTTAGGTGGTGGCATTTGCTCAGTTCCACACCAGACCCCTCCAATGCTCTGGTTAGGGGACAAACTGGTTTAATCTCCCGAAAAACCAACTTGCATGACAGTACAGGCCAGGTTATCTTGGGCATTGTTGTTCAGGATTCCAGCACTGGATTTGGGAAAATCCTTTCTCCCACTATACTTGTAAGGTTATTATTTTATACTGGAAGAAACCCACTGCTCCTATGGTGTCCTTCTGAAAAGGCCTTGTAAACTCCATGATCCCATTCTTTAGGGCCTCCTATCTTTCCAAAGGTTGCGAGAAGAAATTTTACAAAGTCTAGCACTGTGTTTAGTCTTACACTGCATACTATACAGTAATGCTATAATGCATTATTAACTCTTGGAACTGTAATGTGTACCTTGCTTATTTACTAAGAGTTGGTTACTGTAGCCCTCTCCTTTTCTCCTATTAATGTACAATATAATGGAGTGGACTTTAGTGGTTCCTAGCACTGCCACTGGCTCTCGGAGGGATTACCTCAACATACTTTCTTTTGTTTCCCTTAGCTCTACATAATGCTGTGCATTATACTCTCCTGTTACTTCAGGGGCCGATCAGCCGAGAGAAAGGCGGGTGGGTTGGAGTTTTCATTTTAGTTGGTTTTAGATGGACTTTGTTATTATTACCAGATTGTGGCTCAGGTACAAGCAATGTATATCTATGTCTGGCCCTGCGTGTCCTTCATTTTTCATGTTAGTGCACTGTGATGCGATGTTTCTCTGTGTACTTGTGTAAAATGTTTAATAAAAAGAATAAAAAAAAAAAAACATGGAATCTTATCTCTCAATCAACATTCTGAAGCTCTGAGCAATTTCATTGTCCGTACAATGCTGGATACTCTGACTGGGGTTATATGATCGGGATCCAGTAAGACAATGACACATCAGTAGCGTACATCAACCACCAGTCTTCTTTCTCCTGGCTATACCTGAGCAGTTGAGCCCTAAAGAAGTCTATGGAGCTCGTCTCCCTGCGTCTCCCAGTAAAGAAAAGAAGCCTCATAGAAGTCAGGTGTGGCCAGGAAAAGGGGCATCGGTTCTTGGTAGGTATTTATCTGATGGTGTGGGGGGGGTGATCTATTAGATCAGGGGAGGGGGCGAAATGAATAAGTATACTTTGTATGAAAGTGCACCCATTCTTTAAGGACAAGCTTCCACTTTTTCCTGTCAAAGCTCCCTCTACTGGATCTGTGAGCGCTTCTTGAGCTTTTTGCTAGGCAAAATTGGAAATTATTTGGCAGATCTGAAAAACTGCCATCTGGTTTTCTGTTCATACATTCTCTAAGTATTGCCAGATGTTTTTTCAGGCCTAACCTGATGCCAGCTTCAGGCATAAGAAATGTAAGGCATTTCATGCTGCCCCCAGTTTTACTCTTTTGTTATGTTGGCCTGTAAGTGCTTTGTTACTGTTGCTCACCCCTTCATTGGACTGCTTTTGAATGTCCAAATTGTCTCTGAATAACTTAATCCCTCGGATGCCATTCCTCTACTGTTGATGCTATATAAATCCTGTATAATATAATAATAATAATGTTTATGATCTTTTATGTAGTGCTTTTTTTCCTTTTGATTTCTTTTTTTTGTTCTTTTGCTGTCATGTATCCCCTACTCATTCAAATAGCAGGGGTCTGGGATCTTGAGGCTTCCAGATTCTGATAAGCCCCCCGCCCGCAGACCCCCACAACCACTGGCCAGGTTTGTGGGGAAGATACCCTTGTCCTCATCAACATGGGGACAAGGTGCTTTGGGGGGCTGAGCCCCCCTGCCTCAAAGCAACCCCCGTGTTGAGGGCATGTGGCCTGGTATGGCTGTCCTCCCCCTTTCCTGGCCTGCCAGGCTGCATGCTCGGATAAGGGCCTTGTATGGATTTTGGGGGGGGCATGCCTTTTTTTCCCCTAATTTTCATTTCCGGCAATTCTTTTTTTACATTCAGCCCTGATGAAACCCTGCTGACAGCTGCTGACTCATCAGTTGTTAAGGACATGGCAGCCGTCTGCTCCTTAAAAACCATAACATTTACTGGTACGTGGTATTTACTACTGGTAATAAATACGCCGGCTACCACCAGGCGTTAAACTACTGCATGTTTTTACTACTAAAATACCGCATTACTTCATAAAATAATGAGGTATTTTAGTAGCATTTTTAGCGAATGTCAAAAAACTTTTTGAAAAACCCTGAGCGGTATCTTACCACATACTCGGTCGCGGTAAGATACCGCTTTGTGAATAGAGCCCATCAAATCTAATTGGGCCCAGTATATCCTTGGGATGATGAATTAAGCCATTCACTATCCTGAGGCATTCCCTCTATGAAACACCTCCTAAAGAAATATAGCAAAAAAGTTGCAACTCATGTTCTGCCGCACGTGTTTCCTTAAAGAGGTCTTGATGGATTAAGGAACACCTTATTAGGTCTGTGTCGATGAAAGAGTTATATATACTTTTTACTTTACTAGATTTCTGTCTAGAATTCTCAGACAGATGGGCAAAACCCTAAATAGTATGTTTAAGAAAGTGCTGGACAAAAATGGGTGAGATTTCTTTCACCTGCTCCATATCTTCCACCTCCATATGGTATGCTTCTATTTTGATCACAGTAATTTAATGGTTTCTTTTTCTTTGATTTGGTATACAATAGACACCTGTGAGGTCTTTTTGACGCCTTTAAATAAGCATGGACACTGGATTCCACTTCTTTCAAAGGTGTAACATATTTCTCCTATGCAAGACAAGGTGTTGATAGTCAGAAAACACTTGCAGAAAACCCAGAATACAGAAAATCATATTTACAATATATTAATTAAAATTAGTACTTTAAATCCTGGAGACCATGTGCTTGTCTTTGTCCACACAGTAAAAAGTGAGTTTCCTGCTGAATTTCAAATTTATGTAAAATAACTGAAAAGACAGAAGTACATTACAAGGTTTGTCAGTTTGATAGACAGAAAAAGAGTGAGTTTATATTGTAAACTTGATTAACCACTTCCTGCCCACACTATAGCAGAAAGACAGCTACAGCTACAGGCTTATTTTGCAGGGAGGGTGTCCATGGACGTCCTCTCATGATTGCGCTGCCCATGCGCCCCCTTTGGACTCAGCTGATCACAGATTAGTGTAAAGGGCCAATCACAGCAGCCCTTTACCATATGATCGGCTGTGTCCAATGACAGCTGATCACAGGATGTAAACACAAGCCGGTTATCGGCTTTTTTTCACTCACACTGACAGCATGAGGAGAGAAGAAGAAAGCCGATAACCGGCTTGTGTGTCCTGATTATCAGTGCGGTCCCACCAGTGCTGCCAATCAGTGCCCACCAGTGCTGCCAATCAGTGCCACCCATCATTGCCCATCAGTGCTGCCAATCAGTACCATCAGTGCCTCCTCTTCAGTGTCACCTATCAGAGCTTCCCATCAGTGCTGCCTACTAGTGTCTATCATTGCCCATCAGTGCCACCTGTCACTGTCCATAAGTGCCACCTATCATTTCCCATCAGTGCCGCCTATCAATGCAGCTTCATCAGTGCCTCCTCATCAGTGCCCACCAGTGCTGCCTCATCAGTGCCCATCAGTGTCACCTATCAGTGCCCATCAGTATCGCTTCATCAGTGCCCATAAGGGCAGCCTCATCAGCGCACATCATTGAAGGAGAATAATTACCTTTTTGCTAAATTTTATAACAAATTTTTAAAAATTGATCTTTTTTCAACATTTTCGGCCTTCTTTCATTTGTTTAGCAAAAAATAAAAAACCCAGTGGTGATTAAATACTACCAAAAGAAAGCTCTATTTGTGTGAAAAAAATTATAATAATTTCATATGGGTTCAGTGTTGCATGACTGCGTAATTGTCATTCAAAATGCGACAGTGTTGAAAGCTGAAAATTGGCCTGGGCAGCAAGGGGGTAAAAGTGGCCAGTAGGCAAGTGGTTAAACACTTTAAAGATAGAAGATCCCAGAAGTAGTAGACTCATTGCTAAGACAGAAATGGGGCTCTGCTATCTTTCTTAATTTTCAGATTTTTCAGGTATGGTTTCAGCTGTATATAAAAAAGAAATAAGCGTGAATGAGTCATCACCACTGTAACTAATTTCTTAATAGATGGTTCGGCATGAGGTTTTAATCAAACAGAAGGCGCTACAAAGTAGACTTGGTTTGCTGTGCTGGCTTTTCAGCTAATTCATAGTGCTTTGGCAATCCTTTGTTATGCAGTTTAACACTTTTTTAGAAAAGAAAATGATTGTGATATATGTAAATACAGTATATATATATCAGTTTGAGATATGAAAAAAATTTAGGAATATAAGAAAAATCTAAAGTGAAATTAAACTACGGTATTTTGTTTTTCCATTTTAAAACATGTATTGCCAAAAGCACCATCAGATATAACCCATTTGTAAATCTGGGCATGTTTTCATATGAAAATATATTGGAATCTGTAAAACAGAAGCATGGAATTAGTTCCAAGAATAGAATTGCCCATGCAGTTTGCCATTTAACAATTCTAGTGAAGACATTAAAAGTTACATTTCAATATTTTTTCTGCCTCTAGAGTCTACAGTATGACCAGTGTATAGTGCTGCGGAACAGTGATATGGGGTGTCTACTAGGATGCGTGGGAAATATATGCATTGCTCAGGTGACATGTGGGTATTTATTGCCTTATGTATGTAATTCATGGGTATGGGAGTCGGCAAAATTGTGCTATTGTAAAAGACTGTTTTGACGGGATTTATATTAGCCTTAGAGCAGTGGTTCTCAACCACACTAGTGCCATGACCCCTTGATAAACTTTTTCCAAGTTGTGAGGACCCCTAACAGTAAAATTATTTCCGTAGCGTGGGGTGTCAGCACCCAAGGCAAGACAAGTAATTTGCGCCCCTAACCCACGGACATTTAGCGCTCCCTGAGTTCCTTCCACTCGTACAGTATTAAAACCCCTTATTTTAGGATGTACCACTCTTTCTCTTTGTTCTCCTTTCTTTCCCTTTTATCTCTCTCTATGCTAATTTCTTGTCGCCCCCCCTCCCCATCCCATCCCTCTCTCTAGCCGTATTTCTTGTTCTTTCTCTTATTCTTTCTCTCCCTTTTTCTTTGTTCCTTCCCCTCTTTTCCTCTCCCTTCCATGTATTCTCTATTTTTATTCCTTCTCTTACTCCTTGGTGGGGGAAATGGGATGAGTGGCAGTGCTGGTAGGTAGTTGGGATGAGTGGCAGGGCTGGCGGGTAGTTGGGATGAGTGGCAATGCTGGGGGGAGTTCTGATGAGCCAACTTAGGTGCTCTTGATCAAGGTCATCTGCTGATCTGAGAACTGTAGTGGGGACATTTAATGGCAACTATAATCACAGGTAGTGTTACTCACTGTGTCTCCGACTTTGTGGCAGCAGTGACACCTATGCCGAAATCAGGAGATAGGGTCTCCTCCAGCCCCACCCACTTCATTCCTCACCAGTCAGCTGACCTCTAGTCTCTGCCCCCCAGCTATGCTGTGAACTGAATGGGCGGCTGCGAAGAGGCTAAGTGTCGCGCCAAAGGCTCCAGGAACAGCCCAGCTGGGTGGCCAACCAGCTGCGAAAAGTCTGGGAGAGCAGCACGGGCTTCAGCAACAGCCCAGGATTCGGTGACCCCTGGAAAATCGTCATTTGACCCCCGAGGGGGTCCCAACCCCCAGGTTGAGAACCACTGCCTTAGAGCTTGCAGCCTCATAACAACTAACAAGGAAATAGTATGCCACAGGATAAAATTAAGAGGCTTGTATACCAATGCTAAAAGTCTAGATAATAAGATGGGAGAACTGGAGCTGCTAATGTACAAGGAGGACTTTGGTTTTGTGGGAATTTCAGAAACTTGGTTTGACAGCTCACACGATTGGCTGGCAACCAGTCAGGAGTATTCCCTATATCGTAGCGATAGGAAGGGTAGGAAAGGGGGAGGGGTGTGCCTGTATATCAAGAAAGATGTGCAAGTGGACGTGAGGGATGACATCACTAATGGAGCAAGGGGGAGGAGGAATCCTTGTGGGTGGAGCTCCAAAGGGAGGAAAATATTGGGAAAGTAATAGTTGGCGTATGCTACAGACCCTTGAGCCTGGTGGAGGAGGGGGAGGCAGACCTCCTATCACAGCTTGGAATGGCAGCAAGGCTGGAAAAAGTTATTATAATGGGGGATTTTAATTATACAGATATAGACTGGGCTAACTAGGGCTCACCATTTCCTAAATGTCTTGCAGGATAATTTCATGGGTCAGTTGGTGAATGCACCAACAAGAGATAATGCATTACTAGACCTACTGATTAGAAACATTACAGACCTGATAGCAGATGTGGAAATACAGGGCAACTTAGGAAACAGCAACTGCAGGTCAATTCGATTCAGTATAAAACACAGAAATAAGAAGCACAAGGGTAATACAAGGACACTGAACTTCAAAAGAGCCAACTTCCCTAAACTGCGCTCTTTGCTAGATGATATTAAATGGGATAAAATCCTAGGAACAAAGAACACGGAGGAAAAATGTGAGTGCTTTAAGAGCATACTAAATAAAGGTATTGGCCAGTGCATTCCAATGGGAAATAAGTTTAAAAGAGCTAAAATTAATCCTAGGTGGCTAAACTCCAATGTAAAAATGTATATGAATACAAAAGAAAAGGCCTTAACCAAATATAAGGATGAGGGGTCACTGGCAGCATTCCAACAATACAAAGAATGCAATAAGAAATGTAAGAGCACACTCAGGGCAGCTAAAACAGACTGTGAAAGGCACATAGCGATGAAGCATAAAACCCCCCCCCCAAGAAATTCTTTAAATATATAAACAGTAAGAAAGTGAGGCCAGAACATATTGGCCCCATAAAGGATGATAAAGGGAATTTGGTTACAAAAGACAAAAGGAAGGCAAAGGTTTTAAATGCATTCTTCTCCTCAGTTTTCACAAAGGAAATGTAGGGATATAGTAACCAAGACTGTAATGTTAATAAAATGCACCCTCATGGCTAGCAGAAGACAGTATCAGAAATAGACTTGAAAAACTTAACATAAATAAGTCACCAGATGGCTTACACCCGAGGGTCCCCAAGGAACTCAGCCAGGTAATAGCTAGACCATTGTTCCTAATGTTTATGGACCATTTACTGACTGGAATGGTACCAGCTGATTGGAGAAAAGCCAAAGTGGTACCAATATTTAAAAAAGGGTCAAGATATATCCCTGGAAACTACAGACCAGTCAGCCTAACATTGATGGTATGTAAGCTAATGGAGGGGATGAAGGGACTCTTAATGAAAATGGTATCATTAGTGGTAATCAGCACAGATTCATGAAGAATCATTCTTGCCAGACCAATCTATTAACATTCTATGAAGAAGTGAGCTTCCATCTAGATAAAGGAAGGCCATGGATGTTGTGTCTCTGGATTTTGCAAAAGCATTTGATACAGTTCCCCTCGAACGTTTACTTTGCAAACCGAGGTCAGTCAGCATGGACCATAGAGTGAGTACCTGGATTGAAAACTGGCAACAGGGGTGGGTGCAAAGGGTGTTGATAAATAGTGAGTACTCGGAATGGTCCGGTGTGGTAAGTGGGGTCCCCCGTGGATCTGTCCTGGGACCAGTTCTGTTTAACTTATTTATAAATGATATAGAGGATGGGATAAACAGCTCAATGTCAATATTTGTGGATGATACAAAGTTAAGCAGGGCAATAACTTCATCGCAGGATATGGAAACCTTATAAGAATACCTAAATTAAATAATGGAGTGGGCAACTACATGGCAAATGAGGTTTATTGTTAAAAAATGTAAAATAATGCATTTGGGTGCTAAAAATAAGAAACGTAAGTTACTCGCTAGGAGCAGAACCTCTGGGAGAATCTAGGATGGAAAAGGACCTGGGGGTCCTAGTAGATGACAGGCTCAGCAATGGCAAGCTGCTGCAAGCAAAGCCAATAGCATATTGGCATGTATTAAAAAGGGGATTCACTCCAGGGATAAAACAATAATTCTTCCACTCTACAAGACTCTGGTCCGGCCCCAACTTGAGTATGCCATCGAGTTCTGGGCACTAGTCCAGGGGAAAGACTAAAAACATTGAACTTATTCTCTCTGGAGAGGAGACACTTGAGAGGGGATATGATAGTAATGTACAAATACTGCACTGGTGACCCTAGGAGACGGAAAAACTTTTTAGTGAAAGGGAATTTCAAAAGATACATGGCCATTCACTGAAATTGGAAGAGAAGGGTTTTAACCATAAACTGCGTAGAGGGTTCTTTACTGTCAGAGCGGTAACAATGTGGAATTTTCTTCCACAAGCAGTGGTATCAGCAGGGAGCATCGATAGTTTCAAAAAACTATTAGATGGGCACCTTAACAATCACAACATACAGGGATATACAGTGTACTGAACTATTGACATAAACACAAGCACACTCACACACCACAGGTTAAACTGGATGGACTGCTGTCTTTTTTCAACCTTACCAACTATGTAACTATGTAGCTGTACTTATGGCTTTGTGCTGCTGTCTTGTGTTGTTGTTTGTTATGTAAGCCTTGCCGTCAGGCTAGAGTTGTATGATTAACTTTTTGCAAAAACAATAGAAAGGAATTTACCAAACAAAAATAAAAGTTACATTTCAAGAATATCTTTGATTGGCGTAATCAGTGTTTTTTTTTAACATGTGTATCCCTTGGCAACCTATTTCCATAAATTGTAATCCCCCAATTGTAATTGGTGTATGGGGTAAGCGACAATAGTAGAATGATTAGCTCTTGGGAGAAAGAAGGACATGGAGAAGATCTGACCATTTTGTCAGCTCTCCTCTAACCTGACATTGCAGCTCCTACACACTTTGCAATTAAAGCAAGTAATAAGAGTGCCTGAGTGGAGCAGAACCAATCTAATCACTCTGATAGCTTTGTTTACTTTTTAAGTTCATCAGGCATTGACAAGTCGTAGCTCACTCACTAAAAGGAAGGTCAGCCAGGAGAGAAGTGAGGGCCTGTGAGAGGGCACTTCCGCTCCACTTGCCATGTTAGCACCAATGAGCTTTGTGCTGCTCTCCTATAGGGAGCCTGTGCCTAATGACATCAATTTTAAATCCAGTGACTTGCGGTGCTCCCCCTCAAGGATCCCCACTCACCAGCTCCCTACACCCCTGCAGGGGTAATAGGCATGTATTGTCTGGCCGTGGATGACATCTGGGATTCCAGTAGAGTTGTCCCTGGGGGTTCCCCTCCAGATATGGTATCTCCTTAAGTGATCCAAAAATATCTTGTATTTCTGTAAATCCCAGGCTCAATAAATAAGAACAACAGAATGGCTCAGTATGCAGACTGCAGTCACTGGAGCTCCACTCTGCACAGAATTCATGTACAGTAAACATGTGCCCTCCACTTCCTGTAGTATTGTCTATAGAATAGTGTAGTGTAGGGAGCCGGTGAGTGGGGATCCTTGAGGGGGAGCACCGCAAGTCACTGGATTTAAAATTGATGTCATCACAAAAGTCACTATCCACAGGAATCCTATTCATGGTGGAACTTCATGCAATTCTATGCAATTATATCTATGTTGGAACTCTGTAATTTGGGACTTTTTCATATACGATAATTTTTATTCCTGATAATTTTTATTTTTAATTTTTATATTTTTATTTTTATAGGTTTCATTTTTAAAAAAAAAAAAAATGTTTTCAATATTTCACTAATATTGCACTTTCTAAATGTGGTAGTATTGAACTTTGATTACACTCTCCACCTGCTCAGTCATACGGGTGAGAGCACGGGGAGTTGCATGAACTATTGGGTGTCAAGATGCATTTTCAGATCAATGTTATTAATGCACAGGTTTCATTATAAGAGAATAATTTGCATTTAGTAATTCATAGATATCTATTCTCCTTCACGCACTAGAGGGAATGTTTATTGATTGTTTGATTTATTTAGTATATAATTTACTGGATTAATTCACATTTGGGTGGAAGGGTAACCATTTATATCCTAGGATTAGGAGGCACTGGTTTTGCATACAGTAGCACGGGTTATTAACCCTACTGGGCACACACCCACTCTGTTTAATCTTCAACTTCCATCACATGTTATCAGTTATGACATCAGTCATTGGATGGTTTGACAGTTTGGTTGAGAGCACAACGAATGTGACGAATGTGCTGGAAATGTAACTGTTTTTTTAAACTGTTAAATCAATGGGTTTATTTATGCTTTAAGACCCCTTTCACACTGGAGCGCTTTGCAGGCGCTACAGCGCTAAAAATAGTGCCTGCAAAGCTCCCTGAAAGAGCCGCTCCTGTCTCTTCAGTGTGAAAGTCCGAGGGCTTTCACACTGGAGTGGTGCACTGGCAGGAATGTAAAAAAGTCCTGCTAACAGCATCTTTGGAGCGGTGAAGGAGCAGTGTGTATACCGCTCCTCCACCACTCCTGCCCATTGAAATCAATGGGCAGCGTGGCTATTTTGCGGGTGGTTTTAACCCTTTTTCACATGCTAGTGGGGGTTAAAAGCGCCCCGCTAGCATCCGAATACCCCCGCAAATACAACGGTAAAGCGCCGCTAAAAATAGCAGCGCTTTACCGCCGACGCCCCAGTGTGAAAGGGGCCTTAGCGCCATTTTTTTTAAAAGCTGGGTCCACAAAAAACTTGTGCAGGTCTGAGCTCAGTAGAGTACATTTTGATTGATTGCAAAGGACTGGAAACCAGTGAACCAATTACAGGACCAACGAATGTCATTTCTATAGGAATTTGAATGATATGCACTACATGTTGATTACAGATGCAGTCAATTAGATATATTATTTAACTTCAGCTGCTCAGTATAGGGACTGGTAAGGTAAAACCAATAGAGGTGAATGTGATATGTTCTGTCTCATGTCTAATGGAGATATTCTTATGACATTGGGCACCACCCAATTTAGTGGTTGTAAAGCCAGAAGGCATTCTATGCATTCAAATAAAAAGCCTTCTGTATGCAGCAGCCCCCCACAGCCCCCCTAATATTTACCTGAGCCCCCTCTCTATCCAGCGATGTGGATGAGTGCCTTGGCCTCCTGATCCTTATGATTGGCTGAGACACAGCAGCCAATCAAAGTCAGTTAGTCATTGAGGAAAGAGAGGGGGCGGGGCCAAACCACAGCTCCGTGTCTGAATAGACATAGGGAGTTGTGGCTTGACTCAAGTTCCCCCATAGCAAGCTGCTTGCTGGGGGCATTCAACAGGATGGAGGAGTCAGGAGCACCGAAGAGTGACCCCAGAAGAGGAGGATCTGGGCTACCCTGTGCAAAACCACTGCACAGAGCAGGGAAGTATAACATGTTTGTTATTTTTATAGAAAAAAAAACAAGACTTTACAATCACTTTAAGGATATCCTTTAAATGGAATTGGGTGATGAGCACTAGGGATCTATATATTTTCAATAATAATCAGCTATGTACTATAGGGTTAGGTAAGGTTGATCTCTGAGTATGAATTTGAGCACAGACGTTTTCTCTGGGAATAGAGTGGGAGCTACCAGTTCATTACAAAATAAATGTTGTCATCTAAAGTTTTTTTACAAAAATGGCATGAAAAAATTCTCATAGCAAATAAACAGTCTACTTCTGGGTAATATGCTGAATTATTAATGGGGGAGTAGAGTATGAGTTGGGTGAGCAATTATCTTATATTTTATATTGTTTTGATATGTTTTTGGTAATGTATTGAAGCATAATTCTGCATTGCCTTTTGTTTTACACAGTTGTACAGGCTTCTTCCTTGTTTAGAAAATTATAGAAATACCCTGTTTCCCCGAAAATAAGACCTAGTGTGATTGTCAGTGATGGCTGCAATATAAGCCCTACCCCCCAAATAATCCCTACCCTGTTTCCCCGAAAATAATCCCTACCCTGAAAATAAGACCTACAAGGACTTTAACTAGGGCTTATTTGGGGGGTAGGGCTTATATTGCAGCCATCACCGACAATCACGCTAGGTCTTATTTTCGGGGAAACAGGGTAGCAGAAATGTGACCAGGTGCATATAGTACCATGCCTCCATCCCAATATATAACACACACACACACAAACAATATTTTCCTTGGGACTTTAACTGAGGCATAATACAAAAGTCATAAAATATAAATTTATTGTACAATGATTTGACACATACATAATGATAATAATATTTTTTGTTTGGCATGTCAAGACAATTGATTACATTTAGCAATATATAATGTACATAAAGCTGGTATATTCTCAAATGCATGCTTTACACAACCAAGATGATTGCAATATACAGTGAGGGGTAAAAGTATTTGATCGCCTGCTGATTTTGTGTGTTTGCCCACTGACAAAGAAATGAACAACAAAAATATCCAGAAAAACGCAGTTCAAAAAAGTTATAAATTGATTTGCATTTTACTGGGTGAAATAAGTATTTGATCCCCTATCAGTCAGCAAGATTTCTGGCTCCCAGGTGTCTTCTTTACAGGTAATGAGCTGAGATTAGGAGCACTTTCTTAAAGGGAGTGCTCCTAATCTCAGTTTGTTATCTGTATAAAAGACACCTGTCCACAGAAGCAATCAATCAATAACGTTCCTATCTCTCCAGCATGGCCAAGACCAAAGAGCTGTTCAAGGATGTCAAGGACAAGATTGTAAACCTATACAAAGCTGGAATTGGCTACAAGACCATCCCCAATAGAGGGTAGCAACAGTTGGTGCCATTATTCGCAAATGGAATAAACACAAAATAACTGTCAATCTCCCTCGGTCTGGGACTCCATGCAGGATCTCACCTCATGGAGTTTCAATGATCATGAGAACGGTGAGGAATCAGCCCAGAACTATGTGGGAGAGTCTTGTCAAGGATCTCAAAGCAGCGGGGACCACAGTAACCAAGAAAACAATGGTAACACACAACGCCGTGAAGGACTGAAATCCTGCAGTGCCCGCAAGGTAGCCCTGCTCAAGAAAGCACAGGTACAGGCCCTTCTGAAGTTTGCTCATTCAGAGGAGAACTGGGTGAAAGTGTTGTGGTCAGATGAGACTAAAATCGAGCTCTTTGGCATCAACTCAACTCGCCATGTTTGGAGGACTACGAATTCTGTCTATGACCCCAAGAACACCATCCCCACCTTCAAACGTGGAGGTGGAAACATTGTGCTTTGGGTGCGTTTTTCTGCTAAGGGGACAGGACAACTTCACCGCATCAAAGGGATGATGGACGGGGCCATGTACCGTGAAATCTTGGGTGAAAACTTCCTTCAGCCAGGGCATTGAAAATGGGTTGTGGATGGGTATTCCAGCATGACAATGTCCCAAAACACACAGCCAAGGCAACAAAGGAGTGGCACAAGAAGAAGCACATTAAGATATTGGAGTGGCCTAGCCGGTCTCCAGACCTTAATCCTATAGAAAATATGTGGAAGGAGTTGAAGGTTCGAGTTACCAAACGTCAGCCTCAAAATTTTAATGACTTGGAGAGGATCTGCAAAGAGGAGTGGGACAAAATCCCACTTGAGATGTGTGCAAACCTGGTGGCCAACTACAAGAAACGTCTGACCTCTGTGATTGCCAACAAGGGTTTTGCCACCAAGTACTAAGTCATGTTTTGCGAAGGGGTCAAATACTTATTTCACAAATTAAAATGCAAATGAATTTATAACTGTTTTGAAATGCGTTTTTCTGGATATTTTTGTTGTTATTCTGTCTCTCACTGTTAAAATAAACCTACCATTAAAATTAGAGACTAATCAGTTCTTTGTCAGTGGGCAAACATACAAAATCAGCAGAAGATCAAATACTTTTTTCCCTCACTGTAAAACAGGGATGCATCTTGTAACTTGATGCATTTCGTGAATAATTTCACTTCTTCAGGAATAGATGTCTCCAACAACAGAAGACTATACTAAGTAACAACAACATAAATTATATTAAAGCACTCCCTAAAAATACAGTGGGTGCCAACACCCTGCATACTGATGTTCTAAAAAGAGAGACTTACAAACCAGCTTGGAACTTGATCAAACATAGCACCTACAAATGGCAACCACTGCTCAGTGTCTGACACAGGAGTAGTGGAGGGGTACCAAGATACCCAATGGGAAAACCAAAGGGGTGGCACAAGAGTATGTGGCTGTGTTAGATGATACAAAGTACCAAAAACCAGACCTATAAAAAATAAATAAGGTGACATTAAATACCACCAGGTACTTTCAATGTAAACAAGAAAATTATCTCAAAATGTTGCAAGTGAAGTAGATATGTATACTAAATGTTAAAAAAATTAATGTTTCTATAAGACTATGAATCAAAATTTTGAGGTGGCTTTATTACTCACCAGATATTTTTTACATGTTGCTGGGACTACTGCATTGAAGTTTATAAAATTGTTTCTTGTTTGAGGTACTGCCATTTATGAATTTGGTGTATTCATTGGACGGTCTTCACTTTGTCCATAGTTCTCATCTACTTCATCTGCAGCAACGTGTGTGTTTTTATCAGCTGTTCTCTGTTTCTTCTGTTTAAATCAACATTTGCAGTTTGCAGGTGGCAAGATCTAGGAGCTTCTATTTTAGAAGCTGCATGATTTGGCAGCCATGTTCTTCTGAGTCAGTGTATCATTCATGACCTCATCTCTCTCCTGTAGAGCACATGTTGTCTTGCTGTCCTCTTGTAATGTTTTGCTTTGTCGCACTAAGTCTAAGTAAAGCTGACTGTAGTTGCAGCTGATTTCTTATCGAAGTCATTTGCCAGCTTGTAAGCAGCTGAGCTGGTGGTACTGTTCCAGCAGCAGGTGTATTGTTTTACTTTACTTTGCCTTTGAGGGCAACTGTTTGATACTTTGAATCCTTAACGCAATCTGTTGGTTTAACTGTGGACAGATAGGACTTGAAGTTTTGTGCAAAAAAAAAAAGAAAAAGCACATAAACATTCAGTTCAGAGCATGTAGCAAGTTAACTCTTAATGGTGTGACAAGTGTACAAGAAAGAGGAGCAGACAGCTGACAGAAGAAGCAGTGACAGTGGTTGGTGACAGGGCCTCTGGTAGTGAGGGGACAGTATAGTTCATGTTCCCTACTTAGAGGCAGGGTCCCATGTTGGAGCCTGCTTTGTTACAGAGCACCTCTGGGGTTTAAGATTGGACATCATGATCGGCAAGGCATTGCAATCCAAAGTATGGAAGCTTGTCTTGCAGAAAATTATATGGTGCAATGTGATGAGACAAAAACAAGCTGGTGGAGTAAGTGTGTGGAGCCCTGGAGCACAGTATGGCTTATCACCTAAGGGTGGCACCAACCCACACTGAAGTATGTCAGTGGTGAGTGTCATAGCTAGTAGGGAGCGACGACCTAACACACGTTTATAGAATTTCAGTGTTCTCCCACCAACAGGATAAAACAATACTGCCCAATACTGTATGCACTGCTGGCTAGGGATATTAAGTTATAAAAATAAAAAGTAATTTCTGTATTCTAAGCTAAGAATTCATATTCCCAGAGAGATTGGTGCATTGTGTCTGTATGCTCATTATAAATTTGTTATTAACCACTTCAGCCCCGGAAGGATTTACCCCCTTAATGACCAGGCCATTTTTTGCGATAAGGCACTGGGCCGCTTTAACTGACGACTGCGCGGTCATGCGATGTTGTACACAAACAAAATTTATGTCCTTTTTTTCCCACAAATAGAGCTTTCTTTTGGTGATATTTGATCACATCTGTGGTTTTAATTTTTTTCGCTATAAACAAAATAAGAGTGACAATTTTGAAAAAAAAAAAAATTTTTTTTACATTTTGCTATAATAAATATAAAAAAAAAAAAGTCTTCATCAGTTTAGGCCAATATGTATTCTTCTACATATTCTTGGTAAAAAAAATCATAATAAGCGCATATTAATTGGTTTGCGCAAAAAATTTAGTGTATACAAAATAGGGGATATATTAATGCCATTTTTATTATTAATTTTTTTTTACTAGTAATGGTGTTGATCAGCAATTTTTAAAGAGACTGCAACATTGCGGAGGACAGATCGGACACTTTTGACACTTTTTTAGGACCATTGACATTTATGCAGCGATCAGTGCTATAAATAGACACTGATTACTGTATAAATGACACTGGCAGGGCAGGGGTTAACGCTAGGGGGCGATGAAGGGGTTAAGTGTGTTCTAGGGATGTGTTTCTAATTGTGGGGGGAAGGGACTGACTGGGAGTAGAGAGAGATCGCTGTTCCTGATTACTAGGAACAGCAGATCTCTCTCTACTTTCCTGACAGTATGAAGATCTGTCTGTTTACATTGACAGATCCCGTTCTGGCTCTTTGAGGAGCGTTTGCAGGTTGCCACGGGCCTCACGGATTGGCTGCGGCACTGCACGCACATGCCCCCTATAGCTCTTAAAGCGTCCGACGTACACCTACGACATTTTGTGCAGCTGTGGCAACCTGCCGCAGTATAATGAAGAGTGGACTATGAATATATAATTGGCAGTGCCTCCACCTAGAACAGGGCTCCAGCATATGTAGAGATGATCCCTTTCTAGGACAATAACTAGTAACTCACCCAAAATAACTGACAGCAGTAGTACTAATACACCCAGCATTGATTTCTATGAGTAAAGATATGCAGACATACCAGCAGGTGACTAGTGTAACTTTATATATGATAAAGTGATGGCATTACATACACCCAAAGCAATAACAGGAAGAATGTACATATGTCGTAGAAGAACAGTGTATATATGTATCTATATATATCCATATATATAACTTAAAGCCTTTAACACCAATACCTCCAATTAGGCACTGTGGCACAGTTCAGTTGCAGGGGCCCCTGATAAGTTGACTTGCAAGGCGTAACTGTGGAGCGGTGGCTTCCTGGGGACGCTTGTGCAGACGAGCACATCGATGGAGAAGAAGTCTGGAACATGCCACCTGCAAGGCAAATCAGGCCTATCTAGCCTATCTCTTGGTCCCTAACCTTACTATAGGCTATCAATGCTACCGGACCGCTACCTAATCTAAATGGCTGTCAGAAGCCTATCCTGTCGCTACCCTTTGCTGTTTACCGTTCCCTAGGCTAATACTGTACAAAAGAACACTTCCCTACACAGTTAATGCTGGGAGTTAGTATGATAAAACAGTGAGGTTTATTTTGTGATTACAGTTCCCTACTCGATAAAGATCTCCAACTTCCACTGTAAAGTTAAATATAGATTAAAGTACAAACTATTTATTGAATATTTACATAAACCTGGTGCTCTAGTCAAGACTTAAAGTAGATGTAAGCCCGAAATTTTTTTTTTGATGTCATAATGTAGAGTATAAGATTTCCTATCATTTGAGCCCAGTCTTGCCACAAAGAGTTAATCCAGCTCTGAGCAATTCTCTTTTATTGTTCAGTGAGATAAATCTTGACAAACAGAGAAAAACTTTGTCAAATCCTCCCCCTTGCTGTGAGTGACAGGTGATTTACATATCTCGTGCACTAGCCTAAGAGACATGCATTATTTTTTAATTCCCTCCCACTCCTTTCTTCTGCTGCTCTGCCAGGATTGGATGTACAACAATTTCCAATGGTTCTGCCTCTCTGCCTCTCTGCCTCTCCTTCTCGTGCTTCCTGGTCTGCACATGCGCATGAGTAACGTGAGCACGCTCTGCTTTCATCACAGAACGCGCTCTGTCACTCCTGCACATGCACGCGAGTCTCACAAGGCGCGAGGCGCATCCTGGCTGGCCGTGGGAGTGTAGTGGTGGGTGGAGGTGTCCTCTGACGTCACGCCTCCGCCCACTGAGCGCCGAGAATTAAAACGCCCACAGAATTAGGAAGATTGCGGGGCTCCTAGCAGGTGAGGGGGCGACTATTTAAATATAAGAATGCAGGAGGCATGTAAAGCCTTATATATATTAACTCTGCTAATGCTAATGCTAATGCTTTTAAATTGATGACAGTAGGTTTACATCTGTATAAGGTGTAAAGATGTGTGTGTGTATATATATATATATATATATATATATATATATATATATATATATATATTATATTATATGAATTAATTAAAATACTTCATGAAAAAGCAATTTTAAAAATAAGTAAAGTTTATGCAGTTGTGTTATTTGTATTCTAAATCTGTACCTTTTCTTTTGTAGGGGTTATGTTACAGACAAATTTGAAGCGCCTTCTTATCTTTCTTTGTTTTTGGGCTTTCCTAAATGCTCAAGGTAAGAATATTATGCTACTACATATATATATTAACTACTTGCCTACAGGTCAATTTTACCCCCTTCCTGCCCAGGCCAATTTTCAGCTTTCAGCGCTGTCGCACTTTGAATGATAATTGCGCAGACATGCAACACTGTATCCAAAAATATTTTTTATACTTTTTTTGAGACAGATAGAGCTTTCTTTTGGTGGTAATTAATCACCACTGGGTTTTTTATTTTTTGCTAAACAAACTAAAAAAGACCAAAAAAAATGTTTGCTTTTGTAAATAAGTAATTTTTCTGCTTCACTGATGGGCGCTGATTAGGCTGCACTGATGGGTACTGATGAGGCGCACTGATGGCCACTAATGAGGCGACACTGATGGGCACTGATGAGCAGACACTGATGAGGCGACACTGATGGGCACTGATGAGCAGACACTGATGAGGCTGCACTGATATGCAACAATCATGGGCACTGATAAGCAGCAATGATGGGCACTAATAGGTGGTACTGATGGGCACTGATAGGTGCCATTGATAGGCAGCACTGATAGGCATCACTGATAGGTGTCACTGATTAGCACTGACAGGCATCACTGATGGGCACTGATTGGCAGCACTGGTCGGTACTGATTGGCAGCACAGGTGGGCACTGATTGGCAACAGTGTTGGGCACAGATTGGCAGAACTGGTGGCCACTGTTGGGCACTGATTGGCAGCACTGGTGGGCACTGTTGGGATGGCACTGATAATCAGGACACTGTCAGCGTGAGGGGAGGATTACCAATAACTGGCAAATCCTGCTTACATCCTTGATCAGCTGTGATTGGACATGTGGTAAAAAGGGTCCATGAATGGCTCTTTACCCTGATCTGAGATCAGCTGTGTCTGAAGGACTCAGCAATCACAGATCAATGCCGATGCGTGCTGCAGGGGGCACGCAAGCAGCATGAGCATGGGAGGACGTCATATGACGGCCTCTCGGCAAAGTGTGGCCACGCTGTATCTGTCATTCGGCTATAGTGCAGTCATGAAGGGGTTAACATATATCGTTGACGATTTCCACTACTCCTGTTAAAAGGGCTCATGTCGTCCAACATTGTTTTTCTGCAATTGGCATGCATTCCAAACACATGTCAAATGCAGGTCATCAAAATCGCAAATTTAAGTGTATTTCCACTTTTGCAGCCAAACTGGAATAGCACCTGCATTATATTTGTTACATGTTCCCATTCAAATAGTATAACTTGAAAAAAAATTGCAGGTTACCTTTTTTTCTAGATCTTTTTTCTGGAATCTCCAGCAAAAAAAATACTGCTTAGTTAATTTTGTTTATAAGGAGGCTGGGATTCTGTATTTCCCATAATTAACTCTGTCTGTACAAAGGGTTCAGGGTGTAATAGCTTGGCTTCACCGTTGTATGTTAAGCGCTGGATTCAACCAGTCTCCAGCCTTTCTATTAGGACAGTTTACGCTGAACTAGTTGAAAAATTCTTGCACTCAGCCATGACACCTTCTGCTTGGAAACATCCAAAAATATGGAAATACACTATAAGCAGTACAAATGGAAGTTCAAAAGCTGCCTTTGACTTGCTCTGTTTTCCATTGTGCTGAATTTCTTTGGATACAGTTTTTACCAAGGTGCATTTGAAGAGCAGGCAAAGTAGGTCTAAATGCAGCCTTTCTTTGTCAATTGCCACATTTGCATTCCATTAGCAAATGCAGCGTTTGAAAAAAAAAAACACTCATTTACATGAGCCCTAAACATAATCACAGTTTATAGCAACATTATAATTACATAAAAACACTCATCCACCACAGGAGTCAATGCAGATTTATTCTTTAATAATGTCACAAATGAAAGCCAAGGGCACACTTTCATGCAGCGCACACATACTGGGCAAAGAAAAGTTACCAAGTAAAGATATACCTGTAAAAGAAGACTGAAAATATCTAACTATCACACTGCCTGCCTGAAGTCTAATGGGAAACACACACTTTTTGAGTCCCTCCTTCCGACCTCCACGTCACTACAAGAAACAGTAGTGACATGAAGTTCAGTAGGAGAAATCAGTGACAACTGCAATGATCCTAGGAGATCTACAAGGGGTCTTTAAAAAGTTTGCATACTTTCCTATATTTAACAGAGTTTTAACCTCCCTGGCGGTATGATTATTTCAGATTTTAGGTGCTGAAAGCGGTACAATTATTTTGCATGGAAATTTGGCGTTTTATATTGTAGGTCTGTAATTCTTAACAATAACACACTTAAATCTGTCCAAACAAGAGTCTAGTAGATATCCCGGGTATGATAAAGTTTGAAACACAAAAACATAAATTATAATATAATAAATAAAAATAAATAATTAAAAAAAAAAAAAAAAATTAATAATAAAATAAATTTCCCCACGATTCACTATCGCTCAATTCTGAAAGTGTTCTAATTTACTACCGCTGTTTTCTAGCTGGTCTAAAGCCACTTTTGACGTGAAGGGACACTTTTTGGTTGCTATGGACAATCTCCAGTTTCCAGGCAGAAAGAACAGTATATATAACATAAAACTGCATGCAGGGCATGGGCCAAAGCACTGGGGACAAAAGGGATGTGAAATCATTTCATACAGTACTGTAATCTGTAAGATTACAGTACTGTATGTGTTATGATTTTACACTTTTTTTAATTTGCCGCCAGGCTCCGCCCCCGTGCGTCGCGCCACTCGCAGGGAACGGAGCCTGGCACGGAGAGGCTTCGGAGGAGGACGGAGCCCACAGACAGTGCGGGGGACATCGCAGGATCCCGGGGACAAGGTAAGTAAAGCCACACCAGGATCCTGCGATATAATCCCGAGTGTGGCTCGGGGTTACCGCTAATGGTCCTGAATTTTAACCCCGAGCCACACTCGGGAAAACCGCCAGGGAGGTTAAAAAAAGTACAGAAAATTTTTGAAGAACCCTCGTACAATCCCAGAACTGTAATGCCCCGTACACACGGTCGGACTTTGTTCGGACATTCCGACAACGAAATCCTAGGATTTTTTCCGACGGATGTTGGCTCAAACTTGTCTTGCATACACACGGTCACACAAAGTTGTTGGAAAATCTGATCGTTCTAAACGCCGTGACGTAAAACACGTACGTCGGGACTATAAACGGGGCAGTGGCCAATAGCTTTCATCTCTTTATTTATTCTGAGCATGCGTGGCACTTTGTCCGTCGGATTTGTGTACACACGATCGGAATTTCCGACAACAGATTTTGTTGTCAGAAAATTTTATATCCTGCTCTCAAACTTTGTGTGTCGGAAAATCCGATGGAAAATGTGTGATGGAGCCTACACACGATCAGAATTTCCGACAACAAGGTCCTATCACACATTTTCCATCGGAAAATCCAACCGTGTGTACAGGGCATTAGTCTCCCAGAAGACTATGGAGGAAGATAACACAGCATTGGACTGGTGTTTGGAGGCGCAAATAACAAGAGGTTATTATTTATAGACTAATATTATAAGTATATGTTTGATAGTAACTTTTGTTTGACAATATGTTTGCTTTAATAGAGGCATCTCAATCTAAGTCAATATAGCAAAGTTTTCATTCAGTATTTCCATAGTGGGATAGCCAACTATAGCTGTAATCCACTGTTATCATTCAGTTACAAGAAATTAACAGTTCCCCCGCCAACAACAATAGTTTCACACAGTGGCAGTGCCATGGAAGTGCTTGGGTATGCTATAGCACCACCAAACATTTCCAAGCACCCCCATAGCTCCCCCATCAGTAACAAGTGCCAGCACATATATTACCATATTGCAAACTCTGATTTTCACCTTGCTGAAAGAGGGCTCAGAGCTACTTATCTGCAGTCAACAAAGTAATCATATGGCTTCTGACACTTAGACTACAGCTCCAGCCGAGGCACCTGCAGGCAAGCTGTTAGGGTCCATGACTATCCCTATCAGACCTTTGGAGCACTGTACAAAGTATAGTGGAAGAAAGGAAGATCTTGTAGTGTGGGTGGGATGCAGTCTGCTGACTGTTTCAGTGTGGAAGTTGGTCTGAAGCCTGGGTAAAAAAAGTCCCTCTATTCTTTTTTATTTTACAAAACAGGGGTGCTTTATTACAATCTGCAATATTACAGTATAAACAAAACACAAAAAATTTAGTCTAGCACAGCACTAGACAAAAAGATGTACACATTGGATACAGTCATGTCCAACAATCAAACCCATTAGGGAATAGCCAAACAGAGGCAGAATATACATAGTCTACCATAAACAGTTAACCAGATAAGATCACCTTCCAGGGAAGGAAAGCCCTCACACATCTAGAAACACAATGTTGTAAATTGGGGAGAGAGGGAGGGGAAGAGGCAAACAGAAGGGGAGGGGGGATGATGGAGAAGGAGCAGGTGAACCAAAATAGCTAAGAGGAGGGAGAAGGAAGGGCAAGTGAATAGGACCCTCCCGACCTGTATCAGACCCTACATTCTAATCAGACAATATAGTTGAATCTCCTCAAGTCATAGTCCAAAAGCACCACACCCTATCAAATTTCCAGGGGCAGCCCCTATTCATGTACATTATCTTATACAGAGGGAGGGCCACATATACCATAGCCTCCCATGAAGACACTTCAGATTATGGCATCCATGCTTAGAACATGTGCTGCCTTTCTGCTGTCTTTTTTACTTTGGTCACTACATTTTCTACTTGGCTCTGAGGCTGTGATGCAAGGGATATACTGGGGAGGGGGGGGGGGGGACGCACCTTGTGGGGGTAGAGAGAAGATCCCTATTGCCCTCTTCTTTCTACCACACTCCCTGATGGGATTTATTTTTGTACTGACTATTATTTTGGAGTTTATTATAATGCCAGGGATTATTGCTTGCCCTAACACTTGTAGTGGGTTATTGTGTTGGGGGCTATTGACCTGACACTTGCTGATGGTTATCATTTCTGACCCTGACACTTTCTAAGGGTTATTGCAAGGGATTGTCATTGCTGGCCCAAACACTTTCTGTGGGTTACTGCTGACCCTGACATTTACTGGGAGTTACAGGCTCAGAAGTGCACAGTGGGCTGTCAGATACACACACCACATTTTCCTTCTTAGTCAGTTTTGTCAAGATTGGTGGCAGGCACCCACGTAGTAGTCCTCATTTCTATTTTCATTCCCTTCAAGGTGTCATTCCTAATTATTTTTAAATGTTGACAACTATGACTTGCTGAAATGTAAGGGACACTGTTACATACTTCGGACCACTGCACTCTGAACATAATAATGTGCTTGAAAGGGAATAAAGTCTGTGTACAGAATGTTTTTTATGTAGCATTGTATTTTCCATTTTCTGATTTCTCAGCGCTGTTGCACTTTGAATGATAATTGCGTGGTCATGCAACACTGTACCCAAAAACATTTTTTATAATTTTTCTCATTATGTTATGTGTGATTTTATTATTGCATGGGCTTCAGGGTCAGAGACTTACCTCCCCCATTTATTTTCCCTGCACGGCACTCCCTCCCATACCCCCCACAAATGTCTGGAATTGTTCCTGTTTTCACATGTAAAGTACACTGGTTCCACTACCCAGAGAAAACATGGAAAACAATCATTGGTAGCTGGGGGAGTGACTGTATGTACTATGTATAATTTATGAAAAAAAGTTGGTGATTTTAGCAGAAGATTTGGGGATTAGATTTCATCTTTCTTCTACTGTTGCTGTTTTTTGTGGAATTCTGATACTGCATTAATCCCTGCACCCAGCAGTGGGAATTTAGGCATGAGCCAAAAGTCAATATATATATATATATATATATATATATATATATGAATACTGCAAGCTAAAAACTAGCATTCATCCAAAAACCTCCAGGATATGTGACGTAAGCAACAGGAGTGTTGCTTTATTTTCATTACTTGATCTGTATATTGTTTTATCATTTGCCTTTTTTAACTTTTAACCCCACAATAGAAGATTTTTTATTCTTTATTGGAATTGCAACCTCTATTTTTTATCTAATTACGTTCTTCATCATAACAACAAGATTGCATGATTTCCAAAGTTTTTTTTATGGTGTGTTATTGGTACCTAATCTTCAATAAATGAAAATGAAATGAAAACTTGACATATGGAGATGTTAAAATTCCACTGTAAAGATATAAATGTACATTGTATAAAGCCTAACTAAAATTGAACTAAATATGCTACTTCTTTCTAATTTTAGATGAAGATGGGGAAGATGAGACTACTTTTGATTTATTTGAAATTAGTAATATAAACAAAAAGACCATTGGAGTCAAAATGTTTCGAGGACATGATCCAAGTTCTCCTGCATACCGATTTCTCCGGTTTGATCATATACCTCCTGTTAAATCTGAAAAAATGAGGGGAATTATTCACCTGATGCAACTAAATGAAGGTTTTATTTTAACTGCCACAATAAAACAAGACAAACAAAACAGAGGAACGCTTATTTCCATTGAGGGCCCTGGCATTTCCAACAGAATGTTTGAACTTGTGTCAAATGGACGAGCCAATACTCTGGACCTAATTTATTGGATAGAAGGAACTCAAAACGTGATATCCTTGGAGGATGTTGACCTGGCTGACTCTCAGTGGAAAAATATTACTGTTCAGCTCACAGGTGAAAACTTCAACCTCTATGTTGGTTGTGACCTTATGGACAGTTTCCGCCTGGAGGAAACCTTCTACGAGCATCTGAAATCTGATAACAAGATGTTTTTGGCCAGGGGCTCAATACGTGAAAACCACTTTAGGGTAAGCAAAATCAATATTGTAAAAGCAGTAATGTAGCACGATGATCTTGTTTGTGGTATTTACAGTGGGGACGGAAAGTATTCAGACCCCCTTAAATTTTTCACTCTTTGTTATATTGCAGCCATTTGCTAAAATTATTTAAGTTCATTTTTTTCCTCATTATTGTACACACAGCACCCATATTAATAGAAAAACACAGAATTGTTGACATTTTTGCAGATTTATTAAAAAAGAAAAACTGAAATATCACATGGTCCTAAGTATTCAGACCCTTTGCTGTGACACTCATATATTTAACTCAGGTGCTGTCCATTTCTTCTGATCATCCTTGAGATGGTTCTACACCTTAATTTGAGTCCAGCTGTGTTTGATTATACTGACTGGACTTGATTAGGAAAGCCACACACCTGCCTATATAAGACCTTACAGCTCACAGTGCATGTCAGAGCAAATGAGAATCATGAGGTCAAAGAAACTGCCAGAAGAGCTCAGAGACAGAATTGTGGCAAGGCACAGATCTGGCCAAGTTAACAAAACATTTCTGCTGCACTTAAGGTTCCTAAGAGCACAGTGGCCTCCATAATCCTTAAATGGAAGACATTTGGGATGACCAGAACCCTTCCTAGAGCTGGCCATCCAGCCAAACTGAGCTATCGGGGGAGATGAGCCTTGGTGAGAGAGGTAAAGGAGAACCCAAAGATCACTGTGACTGAGCTCTAGAGATGCAGTCAGGAGATGGGAGAAAGTTGTAGAAAGTCAGCCATCACTGCAGCCCTCCACCAGTCGAGGCTTTATGGCAGAGTGGTCCAACGGAAGCCTCTCCTCAGTGCAAGACACATGAAAGCCCGCATGGAGTTTGCTAAAGAACACCTGAAGGACTCCAAGCTGGTGAGAAATAAGATTCTCTGGTCTGATGAGACCATGATAGAACTTTTTGGCCTTAATTCTAAGTGGTATGTGTGGAGAAAACCAGGCACTGCTCATCACCTGTCCAATACAGTCCCAACAGTGAAGCATGGTGGTGGCAGCATCATGCTGTGGGGGTGTTTTTCAGCTGCAGGGACAGGACGATTGGTTGCAATCGAGGGAAAGATGAATGAATGCCAAGTACAGGGATATCCTGGACGAAAACCTTCTCCAGAGTGCTCACCATCTTGGAGTCCTTTAGGTGTTTTTTAGCAAACTCCATGCGGGCTTTCATGTGTCTTGTACTGAGGAGAGGCTTCCGTCGGGCCTCTCTGCCATAAAGCCCCGACTGGTAGAGGGCTGCAGTGATGGTTGACTTTCTACAACTTTCTCCCATCTCCCGACTGCATCTTTGGAGCTCAGCCACAGTGATCTGTGGGTTCTTCTTTACCTCTCTCACCAAGGCTCTTCTCCCCCGATAGCTCAGTTTGGCCGGACGGCCAGCTCTAGGAAGGGTTCTGGTCATCCCAAACGTCTTCCATTTAGGGATTATGGAGGCCACTGTGCTCTTAGGAACCTTAGGTGCAGCAAAATTTTTTTGTAACCTTGGCCAGATCTGTGCCTTGCCACAATTCTGTCTCTGAGCTCTTCAGGCAGTTCCTTTTGACCTCATGATTCTCATTTGCTCTGACATGCACTGTGAGCTGTAAGTTCTTATATAGGCAGGTGTGTGGCTTTCCTAATCAAGTCCAATCAGTATAATCAAAACACAGCTGTACTCAAATGAAGGTGTAGAACCATCTCAAGGATGATCAGAAGAAATGAACAGCACCTGATATAATATATGAGTGTCACAGCAAAGGGTCTGAATACTTAGGACCATGTAATATTTCAGTTTTTCTTCCTTTATAAATCTGCAAAAATGTCAACAATTCTGTGTTTCTCTGTCAATATTGGGTGCTGTGTGTACATTAATGAGGGAAAAAAATGAACTTAAATGATTTTAGCAAATGGCTGCAATATAACAAAGAGTGAAAAATTTAAGGGGGTCTGAATACTTCCGTCCCCACTGTGTGTGTATATATATATATATATATATATATATATATATATATATATATATATTAGAAGACAGAGTTTTTATATATATATATATATATATATATATATATATATATATATATATTCACTATATATTCAGTATACTGTATACATGCAGATCCGGTCATCTGTGTCCCTGTTTGAAAATATGTTGGAAAATTTTTCCCTCATATTTTATCCTGGTGACTTTAAAAACTCTATACAAAGCCAACAAAGTTTTACCTGAACTTTCACTTTAATTGCCTTCCCACTTTTTGATCATTTTTAATTTTGTTGTGCCTACATCTCACTCTTATTTTATAATTTTAGTAGCTGTCTTGGGTTATGTTTACAAAAAAAAGTCCCTTTGGGTTATAGCAACATGTTGGACTAATTTATCATAAGGTTTTCCTTTGCCTTCTTCTGGATATTTTCTATTGGTTGAACCTGTGTCTTTTTTTCAACCTAATTATGTACAGTAACTATATGTAAAAACCAAGTGGCCAGTGGAATCATCTTACATTTATTCTATCTATTGCTCATGATCAGATCAGCTTTTTACAGCTTCATGAGAGAAGTAATACAATAGAGACTTCTTTGAGTGTTTAAACTCATATACAGTATATGCACATTGCAAATAGGTAACTCTACAGTAAAATATTTATTTGGAAGTGAACATGTAGACACTTTCCTGAGTTGAACCTGTGACAAGGCCAGATCATGGACATTTAAATATTCTTAATGAGCAATAAATAAGCTTTAAAACTCACCCTCTCTGACTTCTGTACCTGCAGACACTGTGAAGCAATGAATCCACAGCAGAAGCGCTAAAGTCATTCAAGTCACTATTTTTAGCAATTCAGCTCATCTTGCTCCCCTCCCAATGCACCTGCTTAACCCCTGTTCACACGAGCCAAATAATGGGCAGTATCGGGTGGTTCAATAGAAACCATCCGACATTCGGCCCATGTGTGCGGCAACCGGTCAGACAGAGGTCGGTCGAACATCTGGCTTCTGACAACGGGACATGACCAAAAAAGTTCTGCCAATCAGCATCCGATCAGCGATCTCAGTCAATGGCTGAGAGCACTGACTGGTGTGTTTTGGTGGAGGGGCAGTCCCCCTGTCAAAACACAATAGTTCAGTGGGGAAGATTGCTGTACTAACACCAGACCTTTTCAGTTTTTTTTTGTTCAGCCCGCTGGGTTGAGCAAAAAAAACATGATAGTGTGTACTAGGCTTTAGTGTTTTAAAAAATACAAGGTTACTGAGTCACTGCTGGGAGGGTTGCCTGATATATGGATCCGTGAAGGCTTAGTTGCCAGACATCACAGTCTACACTTTACTTTAAACACTAAAATACTATGTATTGGTTTAAAAGGAAAGCGACTCTAACCAGTCAGTAAACAGCAGTTTATTAATGCATTTGGTCAGACAAAGCATTGGTTGGTCAATTCAATAATATTTACAACAACTGTATAAGTGAGTAAGGAATGATCCTCAGCTACTTACATTTACAACAAAAGAAAACTTGTATCTTGCCCATTCAAAGCATAGCAATAGGTCTTCTTTAATGCCCCTCTCCCCAGCAGTGCATTCTCACTTTTCCCTCTCTCCCCTGTTGCTCTCTTCTGCCAGCTGTGAAGGAGCCTCGTGCAAACAAGGCTAAGATATTTCCGTGTGAAGATACTTTTGTATCCTTGACACATAGCGATTGTACTGTTTGGCTGCTGTCCATCTGATTTGGGCTTGTGGCAGTATAGGTACAATTAAAAGGTGTTTTCTGTGGGTTATAAGCACCCTTTTTACACACTAAGTGTTGACTAATTAGATCCTTACTGTGTTGGCATTCTGTCCTCTTGGCCTACGATCATATGGTGCTTCTGTGGTTAGCCCACAACAAAGTGTCAGTTAGGTGTCCGATTTGTCTGACGCAATATTGCAGTCCCACTATAAGTTGCTGATCGTTGACATTACTAGTAAATAAATAAAAAAAAATATTCATTAGTTTGTAGAAGCTATAACTTTTGTGCAAACCAATCAATAATCAAGAACTCCTCCAGTGAGAGTGGGGGGGAAGCCAAGGGGAAGGCAAGGAAGATTTTGGTGGTAGGGGACTCAGTTCTCAGAAGGACAGAGAGGGCAATCTGTCACAAGGACCTGAAGCGCCGAACTGTATGTTGTCTACAGGGCACTCAGGTTCGGCACATCATGGATTTGGTGGACAGGTTACTGGGGAGGGCTGGGGAAGACCCGGCTGTCATGGTGCACGTTGGCACCAATGACAAAGACAGAGGAAGATGGTGCGTACGATTTTAGGGATTTAGGAGCTAAATTGAGGAATAGGACCTCCAAGGTAGTATTTTCAGAAATACTACCGGTACCTCGAGCCACATCAGAAAGGCAGCGGGAGATTAGGGAAGTAAACCAGTGGCTGAGAAGCTGGTGTAGAAAGGAGGCGTTTGAGTTACCAACTCTATAGAAGGGGCGGACTGCGCCTAAATGAGGAGGGTGCAGATCTGCTGGGAGTAAAGATGGCCAAAAAGTTAAAGGAGCCAGTGTGGAATGTATTTCAGTGGGTCATACTGGGGGCATTAGTGGTAGGTTGACTAAAACACCTAAACCCATGATAAGTATAGTAACTAGTCCTAGTTGCAATCTCAGAACACCCAATAAGGATATAGTATGCATCTGTACAAAACTGCGAGGCAGGTTCACTAATGCCAGTAGTCTGGCTGACAAGATAGGAGAAATAGAGCTGCTACTGTATGAGGAGGAATTAGATTTCGTGAGAATTTCAGAGACCTGGTTCAATAGCTCTCATGATTGGCTGGCAACCATTCAAGGGTATTCCCTATATTGCAGGGACAGGGATGGTAAAAAAGGGGCAGGGGTATGCCTGTATATCAAAAAATGATATACAGGTGAATGTGAGGGATGACATTACTAATGGAGCAGGGGAAGAGGTGGAATCCTTATGGGTAGAGTTACAACGGGAGGAAAACAAGGAGAAAGTAATACTGGGATTATGCTATAGGCCCCCAAACCTGAGGGAGGAGGGGGAGACGGACCTCCTATCACAGTTTGGATTGGCGGCAAGGATGGGAAGTGTCATTATAATGGGGGATTTTAATTATCCAGACATAGACTGGGCGGAAGGAACCGCGCCTTCATCTAAGGCTCGCCATTTCCTAAATGTCTTACAGTAAAATTTCACGGGTCAGATGGTTAATGCACCAACAAGAAACAATGCGTTACTAGACCTACTGAGTACTAACAATACAGACTTGATCGTGGATATAGAAATATGGGGCAACTTAGGAAAACAGCGATCACAATTCGTTTCAGCATAAGTCACACAAATAGGAAACATAAGAGGAATACAAAGACACTGAATTTCAAAGGAGCCAATTTCCATAAACTACGCTCCTTGCTAGAAGATACTAAATGGGATAAAATCCTAGAAACAAAGAACACGGAGGAAAAATTGATGTGCTTTAGGAGCATAATAAATAAGGGTATTAGCCAGTGCATCCCAAAGGGTAATACATTTAAAAGGGCTAATAAAAGCCCTGGGTGGCTTAACACCAATGTAAAAATTAATATAAAAGCAAAGAAGAAGGCCTTCAAAAAATACAAGGCTGATGGATCATCATCAGCATTCCAACTGTACAACGAATACAATAAGAAATGTAAGGATGTAATCAGGGCAGCTAAGATAGAACACAAAAGGCACATAGCGGAGGAAAGTAAAAAAAGTGTCTATGTGAAAGTACATAAATAGTAAAAGAGGGAGGACAGATCATATTGGCCCCATAAAGAATGATGAAGGGAATCTGGTCACTAAGGATGGTGAGATGGGGAAGGTTTTGAATGTATTCTTCTCCTCAGTCTTCACAAGGGAAATGGGGGGCTTCAGTAACCAAAACTGCAATGTTTTTCCTCATGACACATCACAGGAAGCATCCTCATGGTTAACAGAGGATAAAATTAGAAAGACTTATAAAACTTAACATAAATAAGTCACCGGGACCAGATGGCTTGCACCGAGGGTCCTTAAGGAACTCAGTCAAGTAATTGCCAGACTGTTGTTCCTAATTTTTACAAACAGTCTACTGACTGGTATGGTACCAGCTGATTGGAGAAAAGCCAATGTAACAGGCATGTACTGGCCATCGGGACTACTGGGAGTTTCCCAGTGGGCCTATGGCTCAGTGGGCCGGTTTCAATGACAGCTGAGGTAGAGTGGCCAGGGACTTGCAAACCCTGTCCACCGATAAGCTAATCTTCCGCTGTGCAGCTGTCTAGAAAAAAAAACTTTTCAGAGCTCCCTGTGTTCAGTGGGGGCCGGGGGACATAAAGCAAACTATTTCATCACTTTTGGCTTTGGATGGATCAATCCGCAGCAACGCACTACACAGTTGAAGGCCGGCCTGTGCTATATCAGTACACTGGAGCCGTCCGGGAGCACTGCTGCGGATTAATCCGCCTAAAGCCGAAAGTGATGAAATAGTCCGCTTTCTGTCCCTCAGCCCCCACTGAACACAGGCGAGACCCGGAGTTTTTTTCTAAACAGTTACACAGCAGGAGTCGGGAAATTAGCTGACTGGTGGACAGGATTTGGGAGTCCGCGCCCGCTCACCTCGCCCCCCCCCCCCCCAGTTTCCTCCAGCCCTAGTTACCCAGCTCTGTGGTGTCCAGGAGGAAGGGAGGGGACCAGATGTACCAGCATTGCACAGCTGATCCTGGGCTCCCAGCTCCAGAGGAACCACCTGCAGGACAAGCACTGCACCCGAGACCTAGGTAGAAGAAGCTGTGCAGACCAGGTACTGGGGACTAACTTTGATAGGCACTGGTGTGGCTGCATTAACGGGCACTGGTGTGGCTGCATTAATGGGCACTGATGTGGCTGCGCTGATGGGCACTGATGTGGCTGTGCTGATGGGCACTGATCAGGCTGCATTAATGGGCATGGGTGAGGCTTCGTTAATGGGCAATGGTGTGGCTGCATTAATGGAGACTGGTGTGGCTGCACTGATGGGCACTGATCAGGCTGCATTACTGGGCACTGGTGTGGCTGCATTACTGGCCACTGGTGTGGCTGCATTAATGGGCACTGGTGTGGCTGCACTGATGGGCACTAGGGATGAGCTTCGAGTTCGAGTCGAACTCATGTTCGACTCGAACATTGGCTGTTCGCAAGTTCGCCGAACAGCGAACAATTTGGGGTGTTTGCGGCAAATTTGAATGCCGCGGAACACCCTTTAAAAGTCTATGGGAGAAATCAAACGTGCTAATTTTAAAGGCTTATATGCAAGTTATTGTCATAAAAAGTGTTTGGGGACCTGGGACCTGCCCCAGGGGACATGGATCAATGCAAAAAAAAGTTTTAAAAACAGCCGTTTTTTCAGGAGCAGTTATTTTAATAATGCTTAAAGTCAAACAATAAAAGTGTAATATGCCTTTAAATTTCATAGCTGGGGGGTGTCTATAGTATGCCTGTAAAGGGGCGCATGTTTCCCGTGTTTAGAACAGTCTGACAGAAAAATGACATTTCAAAGGAAAAAAGTCTTTTAAAACTACTCGCGGCTATTGCATTGCCGGTCCGACAATACACATTGAAGTTCATTGATAAAAACAGCATGGGAATTCCCCACAGGGGAACCCCGAACCAAAATTTAAAAAAAAAATGACGTGGGGGTCCCCCTAAATTCCATACCAGGCCTTTCAGGTCTGGTATGGCTATTAAGGGGAACCCCGGCCAAAATTTAAAAAAAAAAATGACGTGGGGGTCCCCCTAAATTCCATACCAGACCCTTCAGGTCTGGTATGGATTTTAAAGGGAACCCCGCTCCAAAATTTAAAAAAAAAACAGCATGGGGTCCCCCCAAAAATCCATACCAGACCCTTATCCGAGCACGCAACCTGGCAGGCCGCAGGAAAAGAGGAGGGGACGAGAGAGCGCCCCCCTCCTGAACCGTACCAGGCCACATGCCCTCAACATTCGGAGGATGCTTTGGGGTAGCCCCCCAAAACATCTTGTCCCCATGTTGATGAGGACAAGGGCCTCATCCCCACAACCCTGGCCAGCGGTTGTGGGGGTCTGCGGGCAGGGGGTTTATCGGAATATGGAAGCCCCCTTTAACAAGGGGACCCCCAGATCCCGGCCCCCCCCCTATGTGAAATGGTAACCCTACCATTTCACTAAAAAACTGTCAAAGATGTTAAAAATGACAAGAGACAGTTTTTGACAATTCCTTTATTTAAATGCTTCTTCTTTCTTCTATCTTCCTTCATCTTCTTCTTCTTCTTCTTCTGGTTCTTCTGGCTCTTCTGGTTCTTCGTCCGGCGTTCTCGTCCAGCATCTCCTCCGCGGCGTCTTCTATCTTCTTCTCCTGGGGCCGCTCCGCACCCATGGCATGGGGGGGGAGGCTCCCACTCTTCTCTTCATCTTCTTATCTTCTTTATCTTCTTCTCTTCTTCATTTTCTTCTCCGGGCCGCTCCACACCCATGCTGGCATGGTGGGAGGCTCCCGCTGTGAGACGCGTCTCCTCTTCTGACGGTTCTTAAATAACTAGGGGCGGGGCCACCCGATGACCTCACCCCCCTCTGACGCACAGGACATGATGGGACTTCCCTGTGGCATTCCCCGTGACGTCACAGGGAAGTCCCGTCAAGTCACCGTGCGTCAGAGGGGGGGCGGGGTCACCGGGTGGCCCCGCCCCCCGTTATTTAAGAACCGTCAGAAGAGGAGACGCGTCACACAGCGGGAGCCACCCTCCATGCCAGCATGGGTGCGGAGCGGCCCGGAGAAGAAAATGAAGAAGAGAAGAAGAGAAGAAGATGAAGAAGAAGATGAAGAAGAGAAGAAGATGAAGAGAACAGCGGGAGCCTCCCCCCATGCCATGGGTGCGGAGCGGCCCGAGGAGAAGAAGATAGAAGACGCCGCGGAGGAGATGCTGGACGAGAACGCCGGAGGAAGAACCAGAAGAGCCAGAAGAACCAGATGTCAAAGATGTTAAAAATGACAAGAGACAGTTTTTGACAATTCCTTTATTTAAATGCTTCTTCTTTCTTCTATCTTCCTTCATCTTCTTCTTCTTCTTCTGGTTCTTCTGGCTCTTCTGGTTCTTCGTCCGGCGTTCTCGTCCAGCATCTCCTCCGCGGCGTCTTCTATCTTCTTCTCCTGGGGCCGCTCCGCACCCATGGCATGGGGGGGGAGGCTCCCACTCTTCTCTTCATCTTCTTATCTTCTTTATCTTCTTCTCTTCTTCATTTTCTTCTCCGGGCCGCTCCACACCTATGCTGGCATGGTGGGAGGCTCCCGCTGTGAGACGCGTCTCCTCTTCTGACGGTTCCTAAATAACTAGGGGCGGGGCCACCCGATGACCTCACCCCCCTCTGACGCACAGGACATGATGGGACTTCCCTGTGGCATTCCCCGTGACGTCACAGGGAAGTCCCGTCAAGTCACCGTGCGTCAGAGGGGGGGCGGGGTCACCGGGTGGCCCCGCCCCCCGTTATTTAAGAACCGTCAGAAGAGGAGACGCGTCACACAGCGGGAGCCACCCTCCATGCCAGCATGGGTGCGGAGCGGCCCGGAGAAGAAAATGAAGAAGAGAAGAAGAGAAGAAGATGAAGAAGAAGATGAAGAAGAGAAGAAGATGAAGAGAACAGCGGGAGCCTCCCCCCATGCCATGGGTGCGGAGCGGCCCGAGGAGAAGAAGATAGAAGACGCTGCGGAGGAGATGCTGGACGAGAACGCCGGAGGAAGAACCAGAAGAGCCAAAAGAACCAGAAGAAGAAGAAGAAGATGAAGGAAGATAGAAGAAAGAAGAAAGAAGAAGCATTTAAATAAAGGAATTGTCAAAAACTGTCTCTTGTCATTTTTAACATTTTTGACAGTTTTTTAGTGAAATGGTAGGTTACCATTTCACACGGGGGGGCCGGGATCTGGGGGTCCCCTTGTTAAAGGGGGCTTCCAGATTCCGATAAGCCCCCCGCCCACAGACCCCCACAACTACCGACCAGGGTTGTGGGGATGAGGCCCTTGTCCTCATCAACATGGGGACAAGGTGTTTTGGGGGGCTGCCCCAAAGCACCCTCCCAATGTTGAGGGCATGTGGCCTGGTACGGTTCAGGAGGGGGGGCGCTCTCTCGTCCCCCCCTCTTTTCCTGTGGCCTGCCAGGTTGCCTGCTCGGATAAGGGTCTGGTATGGATTTTTGGGGGGACCCCACGCTTTTTTTTTTAATTTTGGCGAGGTGTTCCCCTTAAAATCCATACCAGACCTGAAGGGTCTGGTATGGAATTTAGGGGGACCCCCATGTCATTTTTTTTTAAATTTTGGCCGGGGTTCCCCTTAATATCCATACCAGACCTGAAGGGCCTGGTATGGAATTTAGGGGGACCCCCACGTAATTTTTTAAAAAATTTTGGTTCGGGGTTCCCCTGTGGGGAATTCCCATGCCGTTTTTATCAATGAACTTTTATGTGTATTGTCGGACCGCAATGCAATAGCCGTGAGTAGTTTTAAATGACTTTTTTCCTTTGAAATTTCATTTTACTGTCAGACTGTTCTAAACATGGGAAACATGCGCCCCTTTACAGGCATACTATAGACACCCCCCCAGGTATGAAATTTAAAGGGATATTACACTTTTATTGTTTGACTTTAAGCATTATTAAAATCACTGCTCCTGAAAAAACGTCCGTTTTTAAAACTTTTTTTGCATTGATCCATGTCCCCTGGGGCAGGACCCAGGTCCCCAAACACTTTTTATGACAATAACTTGCATATAAGCCTTTAAGATTAGCACTTTTGATTATTCATGTTTGTGTCCCATAGACTTTAACGGTGTTCGCGTGTTCAAACTAACTTTATTCCTGTTCGCATGTTCTCATGCGAACCGAACAGGGGGGTGTTCGGCTTATCCCTAATGGGCACTGATCAGGCTGCATCAATGGGCACTGGTGTGGCTATGCCCAATAGTGGAATGTTTTTACTTTTTTTGCGCAATTGCGTATAGTTTATATACTGTTGTGTGTGTTTGCAAAATTAAAGTGGGCCGGTCTGCATGAAGTCCAGAGCCACATTTTTGTCCCAGTCCAGCCCTGCAATGTAGCACCAATCTATAAAAAAGGACCAAGATATATCCCTGGGAACTACAGACCAGTTAGCTTAACTTCAATAGTATGCAAGCTCTTGGAAAAGATGATAAGGAACTATATACGAGATTTTAGTAATGAAAACGGTATCATTAGCAATAATCAGCATGGATTCATGAAAAATCATTCTTGCCAAACAAATCTGTTCACCTTCTATGAGGAGGTGACCTGCCATCTAGATGAAGGAAGGCCCGTAGACGTGGTGTATCTGGATTTTGTAAAGGCATTTGATACAGTTCCTCACAAACATTTACTGTACAAGCTAAGGTCTGTCGGCATGGACCAAAGGGTGAGTACCAGGATTGAAAACTGGCTACAAGGGCGAGTTTAGAGGGTAGTGATAAATGGGGAATACCCGGAATGGTCCAATGTGGAAAGTGGGGTCCCTCAGGCCAGTGGCGTATCTAGTGAAAATGGCACCTATGGCAGGCACTGAAATTGAGCCCCTGTCAAAACATTTGAAACCCATCTTTCAGATAACCTTAAAGGGGCTGTAAAGGTTTGTGTTTTTTCACCTTAATGCATCCTATGCATTAAAGTGAAAAAACACCTGGCAATGACAGCCCCCCGTTTACTTACCTGAGCCCGTTCACCTACTGTGCGCATCCCCTGGTGTCTTCTTCTCCACAGAGTCTGGCCGTTGATTGGATAGATAGGATAGATTGATAGCAGCACAGCCATTGGCTCGCGCTGCTGTCAATCACTTACAATGACGTGGCCGCCGGAGGGGCGGGATTGAGTCATACACTCTGTGTCTATGGACTCAGCGTGTATGACAGGGAGCGCACCCGCAAGCTAACCCCCTCGGGATAGAGCTTCCCAGAGGGGGTTAGCTATTGCGGGGAGGAGCCGAGAAAGCCGCCGAGGGGCCCCAGAACACGAGGATCGGGGCCACTCTGTGCAAAATGAACTGCACAGTGGAGGTAAGTATAACATGTTTGTTATTTTAAAAGAAAAAAAAAGAACCCACACAGCCCCTTTAACAATGATGCATTAATAGCTGACCAGTGGCAATACATTAATCCCCCTTATGCTGCATATTACAGAAATTATAAATAGGTAGCATACTAGCATTGGTAATGTCCCCCTCAGCCACCTCCCCTCCCCCAATTGGATCTAGACAGTTTATTATTAAGTCAGTCAGATGGCCGCATCCTGCATGGCATTTGGCAATGGCAATGAATCATTCATTATAAGACTCAGCTTAGCTTATACACACTTTTTGCTGAACTTGCTGGATCCTCCTCAGCGGCTCCTCTTGGTTGCAGCTTAGCTTAGGCTCTGGCAGCAGCTCTCCAAGCTCCTCCCATCCCACTTTCGGCCGTGAGTGACGTCACGCCACCGAACGGGACTACTAAGCGCCTATGGGGGAGTGAAGTGACAGCGCTGACAGGGATGGCTGGTGCTTGTGCTGGGTGCAGGAGTGCACTGGGCACATTGTTACAGTAAGGTAGAGAGACTCACACCACTACAGTACAGCTAGCTGTGGGTAGTGTGTACTGTGTGAAGCACTGCCGGCACTTCACCTGCACCCCCCTCCCTCCAGCCCAGGGTATCCGCCCCTTCCTTGTACTGGCTCGGCCCTGCTTATAGACAGTACAGCAGGGCTCAAAGTAATGGCTGGGCAGCTTGCCCAGCCATTACTTTGACACAGGCTGGCTGTCTGATACCGAAACCAGCCCACTGAGCCATTGGCCCACCGGGAAACTTCCGGTAGCCCCGATGGACAGTTCATCCCTGCTGCCCAGCCACTCATGAGCGCCCATGGCACTTGCCATATGTGCCATACATTGGATATGCCACTGCCTCAGGGTTCTGTCCTGGGACCAATCCTATTTAATTTATTCATAAATGATCTGGAGGATAGGATAAACAGCTCAATCTCAGTATTTGCCGACGATACTAAGCTAAGCAGGGCAATAGCTTCTCCGCAGGATGTGGAAACCTTGCAAGAAGATCTGAACAAATTAATGAGGTGGGCAACTACATGGAAAATGAGGTTTAATGTAGAAAAGTGTAAAATAATGCATTTAGGTGGCAAAAACATGAATGCAATCTACTGAATGAATGAATGAATTAATGATTTGCAAACTGAATCGCCTCAAGGCACTGGATGCATTCTCTGTTGTCAGCTTCTCAGAAAAGGAAGGTCTTTAGTTTTTTCCTGAAGGCCTGGTGGTTTGCTTCCATGCGGATGTTGGTTGGAAGAGCATTCCATAGTCAAGGTCCTTGGACTGCGAATCTTCGTTCTCCCTTTGCTTTGTAGCGGTATTTGGGAATGGTAAGGAGGTTTTGGTTAGCTGATCGAAGACTGCGATTCGGTGTGTAGTGTTTTATTTTCTCGCGGAGATATAGTGGGGCGTTTCCTTGTATGCATTTGTGGGTGAGGCAGAGGGTCTTGAATGTGATCCGATTATGTAATATATACACTTATTGGGTTTTTTGTATTATTTTTAATAATAATTTACCAAAAATATGTAGCAGAATTAATATTGGCTTAAATTGATAAAGAAATTAGATTTTTTTTTTTTAATTTTATTGGATGTGTTTTAGAGCAGAAAGTAAAAAAATTTTTTTTTTTTGTTCTAAATTGTCGGTCGTTCTTTGTTATTAGCGCAAAAAAAATAAAAAACAGCTGATCAAATACCACCAAAAGAAACCTTTAGTTGTGGGGAAAAAAAAGACAAATTTTAATTCAGTTAAAGTAACGCAGTGCCGTATCGTAAAAAATGGCCTGGTCTTCCGGAGGTCAAGTGGATAACAAAATGGTGCTTGGTCAACTATTAATTAGCCATAAAAAAATGGAGCTACCCATTGGACTACAACAAAATGACGATGATTAATGAGCAATTACCGCGCCGTGCAGGCTATTTAAGGGGAAGGTGTTTGATGTCAGCAGTAGGCCTATCCACTGAAGATGTGTATGCGCACAAAATGCGCAAGCCTACCCCCCAGTATAGACCCCCTGAGTGTCAACAAAAAGGGGTTTTTCCAAGTATAGCCTCCACATACAGCTTTAAGCAAGTAAGAATGCTTTCAAAAATATATATTTTAATTGTTTTTTTTTTGTGTGTGACGACCCTTTGGCTTCAAAACAGCATTGATTCTTCCAAACATCTTGGAGAACTAACCACAGACCTTCCGTGTATGTAGGCTGCTGCAAAGTCTCTTCATGTAATCCCAGACATACTTGATGATGTTGTCAGGACTCTGTGGGGGCCAAACCCCCACTTCCAGGATTCCTTGTTCTTTTTTACACTGTAGATAGTTCTAAATTTCATTGGCTGTATGTTTGAAGTTATTGTCCTGCTTCAGAATAAATTTGGGCCCAATCACACACCTCCCTTATGACATGGCATGATGGATAATTATCTGTGTATAT
The DNA here is from genome assembly GCF_042186555.1 of Aquarana catesbeiana. Lineage (NCBI taxonomy): Eukaryota > Metazoa > Chordata > Amphibia > Anura > Ranidae > Aquarana > Aquarana catesbeiana. Next base: position 539,522,438 of record NC_133327.1, read on the forward strand.
TTCTCAGCATTGTGAACACCATTGATTGGGCAACGTTGAGGACAGTAGAACCAGTGGACTGCCAAGACAACTTAATGCAAGACACATTCTTACTTCCCATCAATATGAGAAGATGCTCAGCAGTACCATCAGCAGAGAACTGGCAGAGACCAGTGGGACCCAGATACACCCATCTACTGTCCGTAGAAGTCTTGCTTAAAGTGGTCTTTACGGAAGAATTGCTGCCAAAAAGCCATACTTCTGACGTGGAAACAAGGCTAAGGGACTAAACTATGCATGAAAACATAGAAACTGGGATGCAGAAAAATGACAGCAGGTGCTGTGGACTTGTGAGTCAAAATTTGAAATATCTGGCTGTAGTAGGAGGCAGTTTGTTCGCTGAAGGGCTGGAAAGCGGTACAATAATGGGTGTCTGCATTCAACCATGAAGCATGGTGGAGGTTCCTTGCAAGTTTAGGGCTGCATTTCTGCAAATTGAGTTGGAGATTTGGTCAGAATCAATGGTATCCTCAATGATGAGAAATACAGACATCATGCCATATTATCAGGGAGGCGTGTGATTGGCCCCAGATTTATTCTGCAGCAGGTCAACAACCCCAAACAAACAGCCAATGTCATTAGAAATTACTGTATCTTCAGTGTAAAGAAGAACAAGGAGGCCTGGAAGTGATGGTTTGGCCCCAATTTTTCACACCTGCCTAAAACTTTTGCACAGTAGTGTACATCTCTTTGGTTTTACCTCATAGAGGATGCAATACATAGCTTTTTTTAACCTTTGAGTCCTATTTTTTAGACATCTGTGCAAAATGTATTGTTTAATCTCATGTATATTTATTTTAATTATATGTACAATAGTGTAACGTGTGTATTGATCATATAGCATCCAATAACAATAATTCCAAATCATACACTATCACTTACCATCTGATATTTCTTTATTTTCATTCCTATGCATGTGTAAATGTATACTTATATGTGTGTGGCTATGTGTGCACATATATACAGTATACAACAGTATACTGTTTGTTATTCATGATTTTATGTGATTGTGATTGTGTGATTCTATGACCACACCAGTCTAATTTACATTTGCATTATATTGTGTTTTGTTGTATCCCTGATAAAGGGGGAGTTTTTCTGACCCCTGAAACACATTGGTTGTCTGCTCTCCTTCCATTAGTGCATGCTTTTTTCTGCTAACCTGCTGTTGTACCCATTGGAGGGCAGCCTTGTCTATTGTGAGCAACCTGACCTGAACTAGTGAGCTCTTCAAATGTTTTCACCCTCTGGCTACTTTGTATGAACTCACATCAAAATCTGAACACCTCTTGGGTGCTTTTTTCTTAACCACTTCAGCCACAGAAGATTTGGCTGCTCAATGACCAGGCCATTTTTTGCAATACAGCACTGCATCGCTTTAACTGACAATTGCACGGTCGTGCAATGCTGTACCCAAAATTGATATCTTTTTTTCCCCCACAAATAGAGCTTTCTTTTGGTGGTATTTGATCGCCTCTGCGGTTTTTATTTTTTGCGCTATAAACAAAAGAAGAGCGACAATTTTGAAAAAACACAATATCTTTTAATTTTTGCTATAATAAATATCCCACATTTTTTATCAAAAAAACATTTTTTTTCCTCAGTTTAGGCCAATATGTATTCTTCTACATATTTTTGGTAAAAAAAATCCCAAAAAGCCTATATTTATTGGTTTGCACAAAAGTTATAGCGTCTACAAAATAGGGACTATATTTATGGCATTTTTATTATTATTTTTTTTTACTAGTAATGGCGGCGATCTGCGATTTTTATCGGGACTGCGATATGGTTGCGGACAAATTGGACACGTTTGACACATTTTTGGGACTATTGACAATTATACAGTGATTAGTGCTATAAAAATGCACTGTTTACTGTATAAATGTCACTGGCAGGGAAGAGGTTAACACTAGGGGGTGTTCAAGGGGTTAACTGTGTTCCCTAGGTGTGTTCTAACTGTAGGGGGGTGGGACTGTCTAGGAGGAGAGAGAGATCAATGTTTATACTTATTATGAACACGCGATCTGTATCTACTCCCCTGAAAGAGTCGGGATTTGTGTGTTTACACAAACAGATCCCAGTTCTTGCTCTGCCACAAGTGATCGCAGGTGCCCGCCAGTCATCGCGCCCGCCGGGCACTCGCATCGGCTTCGAGGCATGCGCACCTACAGCGCCCCTCGTGGCCAAAAGGCGAAGGTAACGTCGTTTTGCTCAGCCATGCCATTCTGTCTCAGTAAAACTGCGGCGGCTGGTCAGTAAGCAGTTAACAGGGGCACAGACAGCAAAAAAAAACCTGACAGGTGTTCTAATCCCTCTCCACTCTTCCAAAAACTAAAAAAAAGATTTTGCCTTTCCTTTTACTTTAACCTTCAGGAGCCACAACATACTCTGCCTAATCCCAAAAAGAAGTAAATGATCCCCTCTATGTCCTTGGCCCCTGATTCTGAATTGATGGGGCCCGGGGAACTTGTATTTAATTGCTGGGGCCAGGGCATGCACTCAAAAGTTTTTAAAGGACATCCTCTGTGCCCCATGCCCCGTTGGTTTACTGAAGGGGCCCAGGCTTGGAACAGGAGGGCCAGCTCTACCCCTCTATCAGCAGTCCTACATTCTGGTATAAAGAAAAGAAAATGATGATAGCTGGGGACAGAAAGGAGAATATGATTGGTTGGTTCTTTGGGGTATTTTTGTGCATGAGACATTTTGTATTTTGGCCAGTGTTGTAGTGATACAGAAAGAGCATTTTGTTTCAGAATGTATATTCGTATAGTTTAATTGAATATTTGGTGACATTTTTAATTACTGTTTCAGGGACTGCTTCAAAATGTTCAGTTAATCTTTGACACTCCAGTTGAAGACGTCTTGAAGAAGAAAGGTTGTCAGCTTGGCCACACAGGTACTTTTTACAAGCATTACAAGTGTCTTCCATTATACACTAGTAATTATAATTTGCAAAAACATTTTACTTTTGTGTCTTTTCTTTTATCTAGTCTATAAATTACCAAGAACTCTGTGATAGTGTACATACACAAGCAAATAATCTTGGAACTACAACATGAACAATAACCTGTCCTACTGGGGCTAATTTACTAAAGTATGAATTTTCTGTATAACCTGTGTTGACTTCAAGTGCTCCACTTCAGTAAAAGTTAAAACAAATAGAAATGTCAGTCAATTTGACATAATAAAACCCAGGTATTAAAATTACTCTTTTTTGTAAATAAACCTTATAACTACATTTAAAAAGAAGAATTCAAGAAAAATGCCCTTTGTTTTCTGAATGGACTATATCATGAAGGCTTTGATCATGTGGACATTTTAATAAAAGACATAACAGGCAAACACATGAGGGACTGTTTGTGTTTATACCAGATTTTATTGACAGGGATTGGGTTAGAGGAGGACAGGGAAAAGATACAGGGAAAGGGTTTACTGCGCCTGTATTATTTAATGCTGAATATTTAATAAAAATGATCTCGAAAGGAAGAGATCAAAACAAAATAAAAAATTTGATAAATAGATAAACAATGTGGATATTAAAATACAGATATATGAGGGTAGGGTTTGTCCAACTACTAATATTCACAGAAAATAAGTAAGTGTATTGTCACCCATAGGACCAGATGGCTCCCTTAAATATATACATCAAAATCTTATTTTTGCCCAAATAGGGATATTCTACCTGGGCAACCGTATTGTTCAAAATGTAATATATATAACCATCATTCAAAAAATTAGTAAAAATAACTAAAAATGTATTACAGCACATATTAAAAAGAAACACAAAAAGAAGCAAAAGGATGCTTAAAACAATTTAAAAGATTTTCAAGTAAAACTGCACTGGACCAAAATTCTGAAAAAATCTAATTATTTGAAAATTAAAAAAAAAAAAAACAGTTAGCAAGACATATGTATGTGTCTATTAGTTTAGGACTTTCAAGTGCAACTCAAGTTTAGAGTTGTATAATTCCTGCCAAGCATAGGTACATCACCAGAGCATCCACGGTGATCACCAACAGATGTAGAGCTGGTATTTCCAAGAACATTGCAAAATGTATTAAAAAGATGAAATCTGTGGCTACCTTCATAGCTTAAACTAGTTCCATAGCAGTTTTCAACCTGTAATAATATTAAAGTAAATCTAAATCCCTTCACTAAGATTATATATTCTTAACTTTAATTTTAGCTACAGAGGGGTAGGATTAGAACTATTTTCAGATTTTTACTGCTATTTGGGGTAGGGATGAGCTGGCATAGGTTTGGATTGAACTTTGCCTGTTTGGCCCCCTGTTTGTCGAGAACTGAGTATCATTTACAGAAGCGGTATTTCATCCCACTGTCATTGGTTCCTAAGGAAGCTGTGGTTGCTTACACTTGCCACATCCCTAGGAATCATTGACATCCCACAGGAATAGCAGTTGTATCACTGCCCAAATATTGCCACTTTATTTCAGCTTTCTGAAATTCCCTGTGATGCAGAGATTTAAATGAGTGTGAGTAGTAGCACTACGAGCCAATCAGACTTTAAAGCATATGTGTGCTGTTACTCATTGACTACCTGACCAGCAGGCTGGAGGTGTGTTTTAGACAAAACTGTACTGCTTACCTCCAGCACCAGTCCAGGACATTGTTGTACCATCTGGCAAGGGCCCATAGATCACAAGCAGCACTGGTCATTTTTTGACATGGAAGACATTTCTAATTGTGAATTTGAACTGTGTATTTCGCTGCTTGGCTGGAATTTAACTTTAAAAGCCTCTTTGCATAGTTATTCTGTATTACAGTGCATTATGGCATGTATGTTATTATGTGTATCGCATATATTAACATGCGTTAAGAAAAATTAACCTATTTATTTTGGGCTGCTTATGTGCCACATCATAGGTTTTAAGATACTTGCAGCATTTTTTTAACACAATACACCTCGACGCACAGATTCACATTGTTGTGTGCTGGCTACATGCGAAGGGCACAATCTAAAATGAATGCCACCTCACTGTACCCACTCACATGGTAGTACTTTGGTCTGTCTATTTAAGCCCACTGTGTCTTTCCATTGGCCAATGGCAAATCACAAGGGCAGGTGAAGGCAAGGTAGGGTGTGACAATGCAGGCAGTAGTTCTTATTTGTGCAATAGCATGGCCAAGACTTTGGGGATCCTACTATAAAATGAGAGCTCTTTTATCTGCCAAATGTTTGGTATTTCTGTCCAACCATTACTGAAAATTTCCACAGCTCTGCCATGCAGCTTGGCTAGGTTGATGACTGGTGAAGGAATTCCTCTGCTTACTCTGCTCTTACCTCTTCTCAGCCTGTTCCTTGCCAGCATATGTGAATGCAGTATATCAGATATTAGCTTCTAGTGTTGGCTCATCCTTTCCCTCAGTGCTGCTGTACAATGGATTATAAGAGGTTTCTACCAAGTCACATACAGGCCCCTACACTAGCTTGATTTAAAAATAGTTAATTCTTATTGCATTCCTTAATAACTACAATCATTTCTTAGTAAAAAAAAAAGTGGATTTGGCAGGAACTGTAAAGCACAGCTTGCACCAAAATAAAATTGAATAACAAGTATATTGTCCTCAATTCTTTAAAATTAGTCAAAAATCCAAAATTCCAAAAATAATGGTATTAAAAACAAAGGCCTGGGGGACACAACCGATGCTGAAACATTGGTATTTGCAGTATTGGAGTCTATTATATTCCTCAAGAGAAGTTGTGACTCATTAGATTATGTATAGATTTTAACTATATGTTTTCTTTGGTGTGGATCCCCTATGGAGAATGAGATGCCAATCCTTTTAATATGGTCCTCTGTTGACTGGAGTGAGTGACGTGTTTGCATATACTATTATCTTCTATATACAGTAAGTGCCAATTATTCAAGTACCAACCTAATTAGAACAATCTATGTGTTTGCCATTTGCTGGTGGGTCATGTCACCCCAGACTTGTCCCCTCGCTTTAGGATCTATGGTAGGAAGTGTATTCCATCTCATTTCCTTCTGGAGGATTTTCAGATGTGTTGGTCTTGTTTCAGTTCCCGATGAAGTGGATAAAATCTAAGAAGCAAGTTTAGCTCATTAACAAGTATATTTGATCTTAAAGTGGGATTCCGGCGACCAATCTTTTTTTTTTTTTTTTTTTTTAGGTCATTGAGACACTTTGCTAAACCCAAAATAATACTCACAGCTTGGGTGTAATATTTCCGCCTCTGTCTGTTTTCGTACTGAAGAATAACTTTAAAAATGTTTTGCTGGCTGTTTCCATCTTGCTTGTGGGCATGTGAAGCTCACAAGCATTGATTTCCTGGATGCGGTGAATGCTGTTCATTCACAGCTTGTTCACAAGCATGATCATTGTTCCCGCACTGAATCTTGGGAAGCCTGACACTAAGCTCCCAGGAGACAGTGCGGCGCTGGGGAAAGGCAATAAACACGCCTACTCCCATGGGAGGAGAGACAGGAAGTGCCACAATAAAGTACAATATAAAGGTAATTACTGCGATAAAAAAAAATTTCGTGCTCCATTTGAACATCTATGCAATTAACTGAAGGGGGTAAGATTAGGTTAAAAATTTGAGTGGAACCCCGCTTTAAAAGGAAAAGCTGCTTTATTAAAATGTTTTATATATACAGTATACCTTGTGAAGTTAATGAGAACAGGTCTTCATTTTTAATGTAATTTTTTTATTTTATGGAATTTTTAATTTTTGTTTAATTTTAAATATTGTGAACAATAATCTTTTGTTATTACATTTTATTTTGGTTCAAGTTGTGTCTTAAAAATCCCACAAAATCCAATTTGTTGTTTTTTTCTACTCATTTTCGATTTAGGGGGCGTGGCACATATATTCCAGACTTTGTAAATTTTACAGTCATTTCTTATTCTTATCTGTCTTCAGCTTTTATTGTTCAACCAGATCATATGGTGTTTCCTTTATAATTACTGAAGCAAAGGATATTTAAAAAAAAAATATTTTAAGGTTGGTCCCCCAGTAACAGCATCCCGTTTTTTTTCCCTTGACACTGCCACACTATGTGACTGTACTCTCTACTGGCCCAGCACTATCATATGTAGGTGATGAGACAGTCAGCCGTAGGTAAGCTTCCACTAGAAATCCAACTTTAGCTTTCATTGTGCTGTTTTCCTTGCTTCTCATTGCTGAAAGGAGCAGTGAGGGGAATAAATATGTTTCATGCATCTTAAAATAACAAAAGAAAATGTAAGAAAAAGACTGATCAGTTTGATAAATACCTCCTGGCAAAGATGCAAAGGAAAAAGGAAAAGCTGTCAAGATGGCAAAATATGTCATCTGACCGGCTTCCTTAATCTTCTAAGTTTTAAACCTTGGAGAGATGTTTTCCATTCTGAGGATACAGTTACATCAAAAACTAATAAGCAGATGATGTGAGCTAGTTACCAGAAATATTCAGGATACAGAAGTAACTACATATTTGTAAAAATATTCAAATAGAATTGCAGTTTTATTAAAGTTTTTGAATAGATACATACATTTCTTTCTTGTTTATCAAAGGACACAGGATTAAGAGAGGATTGGGACACTGGCAACATAAACAGTGACCAGGGTGGCTTAACCCTTCCTCTTCCTAGCATGCTTCAGTTTTTTGCTAGTGTCTTAGGAGGATGGAGGACTTCACTTAGAAAATTACTGTTTTACTACTTAGAAAAGAACTGTTTTACTACACATTAAAAAATGCTTTCAAGATGAATCTGTACTTCATTCAATATTTAATCTGCATGTTGTTGAGTTGGTCTCTTTTTGCAGTTATCTAGATCAGTTTATCCTCAGCAATGGCTTTGGAAGCCATATACAGACCTGACTAGACTGTACAATTGTGGGGCCTGCCAGGAATGTGACCATCAGACAATGGGCTCAGTTTGTGACACTTTTCAGATCTTTGTGTGCTGTTTTAGTTAGCTGCAGACTGCTTTCTAGCTCCAGAGCCATGGCAGAGCCTCTGGTGTGACCCAGTCTCTGAAGACTTGTTTCTGAGTAGGCCACGTTGGCCAAACATCAGAAACTGATACATTTATTAGGACTGTTGGGTGCCATTTTACACTTGTTTTTCATTGGTCTCCATGAAAATGATTAATACACTGAGATTTTAGGTCCTGCATCACTAGCTGGAGTTTTCACCTTTCAGCCTGAGGTATTCATAAGAGACATGCAGGTCCACCTCAGCTAGTCTTTGCTGCCATCTACAGTGAACAAGTCACCTCTGTTCATTTGAACCTCTCCTGCTATCACCAGCCAGTTCATGGGGATTTACCTGATGTTCTCAATTAAGTTGTCTCTGTTATGCAATGCAACATGTCAGTTCCTAAGCGCCAGGGGATCAATTGCTCTTGGGTTCATTCCTGTTCACAATCCACTAACAGTTCTGGGGCAACCTGCAGTTTCCCTCCTTATAGACATGACACCAACAGCCCGAATTGTTGTCACCTACTTTAGTCCATACACTCCTCAGAGTCTTCCTTAGGTCCGTCATATTTGATCCCCTCCTTGGCTTTATCTAGGGAAGACGTCTCAGCAGTTTTGCAAGAGTTTATGCTCGAATTGCAACTTTATTTGCACAGAGGCTAAGAGCAAAATTCATCTACTTCCTCACCAGATGCATTGTCTAACATTCCCACATCTATAACAGCCTCTGAGGCTTCTGCTGCAATGACACCCTTTTGGGAGTGAAAGTCTCTTTGAAACTGCCCTGAACACCCTCATAAAACATGTAGTTGGGGGTAAAAGTACTCATTTATCCCAGCTGCAGATACCCAATCCTCACTTTGGGAAGACTCCCTTCCAAAAAGAGGTCCTTTTTTTACTCCCAGGCTTCAAATTCCAAGCACAGACCAAAGCCAAGGAGCCCCGTTTGACTGCAAGCCCTGGGACTTTAAATCTCCCAAACCTGCAGACAAGCCCTCTTAGGCATGAAGGGATCCCCCAAATTTAAAAAGTAAGGGGAAGTCTGTTGGCCATTGTGGATACCTGGTTGGAAAGTATCTCAGATGACTGGGTAAGAGATGTGGTTTCCAGGGGCTACAAGCTAGCATTTGTCTCTTTGCCCCCTCCCCAATCCCTGTTTCATGTTATCCAACCTGCCTGTGTCTCAGCACAGACTAGTAGATCTCTATGCTGCTTTTGAATCAAGGCATAATTGCCATAGTTCCAGTGGCAGAAATGTTTCAGGGGTTTTACTCAAAACCTTTCACAGTTACTAAGACAAAACAGGGTATCCACCCCATCTTGGAGCTGAATAATTGTTTGTATTCAGGTCCAAAAATTCAATCTGCATAGGTATTGACTGTCAACATAATGCAGACAGTCTTGACCTTAAAAAAGTTTGGTTAGATCCTAAACCTTCAGCAGTCAGAGCAAGAACTGACAAATCACTTGGAATATTGGGGTATTATTCTGGATGTGATTAAATGTAGGATGCGACTCAATCCAGGGTTTTTTCCCCAGGACAAACCTTTGACACTCTCATCATAGATTCAGACTCTACAGTCCAGGAGCTGTCCAACTCTGCAATTCTGAATGGGAATTCTTTGCTTGATGGTAGTCTCTTTTAGGGCAGTCCCACTTGCTCAGTTCCTCTCCACAGTTCATCAACTCAACATTTTGTTATCATGGGACAGGTCAATCCAGTCTCTAGACAAACTGACACTGACACTGAGAACCTGCTTATCCCTCGCCCAGTGGCTCAGGAATCCAGCTCTGGTGTTAGGAAAAACCTTCCTTCCAATATCTTGGAAGATCTTGACAACATATGCTAGCCGGAAGAGCTGGGAAGTGGTAGACACCTTGTCAGTGAAGGGGAATTGGACATGGAAGAAATCCGATCTGCTGATCAACATTCTGTAACTTCGGGTGATCTAGTTGAACCTACAATGCTAAACCTCGTGACTGAAGTGTCATCTAATCCAGATTTAGTCACACAGTGTTAAATATCAAATATCAGGGAGGAACCAGAATTCTTGCCACTGTATAGAAGTATAAAGGATTCTGTCCAAGGCAGAATGTCATGTCACAGCCTGGGCCAAACTGGACAGGTTTGTGCCAGGTGTATAATTCCTTTGTCAGAAGCTCTAGGATCTGTACAATTTAATCTTCCACTTTCCTTCTCTAAAACTCCTCATCTGCTCCATAGGATTTAGATGAGGGTAGAGGGTATTCTGATGATACTTATAACTCTCAACTGGCTCAGGAGGATGTGGTACTCTGATCTGATCAATTTGTTGACAGACATCCAGTGGACTCCTCATGATAAACTGAATCTCCTATCTGAAGGACTGATTTACCCCTTTGCTTCATGGTTGCTGATTTTAGCGATTTCGCTGTTGAAGCCCAGATTTTGAGAGGCAGAGGCCATTTTGATTTGGTGATTCCCATGCTGTTAAAAGCTAGGAAGTCTACCTCCCACAAGGTCTACCATTGCAAATGGAAAACATATTTTGCATGACGAATACCATCAAGGGGCAAAGCTCGGGTCTTGATGATTGTTTGTTTGTTAGTAAGTCTATATGAATGTGGGAAAGACATGAACTTGCGCAGTTCAATTGATACTACACGTGGCCAACAGATCTTTATACCAGATGTGCCAATACACAGCAAGATTAGATGCGGATTTAAAAAAAGGCTCACAGAGGTTGACCACATCCTGTAGGGGATTTAATGTATAATGGGCCATTGATTGCAGGCCAATAACAACTTTATTTGTTTTTTTTCTTAAGTTCAACAAAATGAAAAAACCTTGATTTTAAAAAAATGGACATAGTTATAAAATCATAGATGATTGTGACAAATTTGAGGTAAAAAAAAAATAATGCTGGTCTTGTGTATCCAAGTTGCAAATTAATATGACCCTGTTATGGCTTTAAATGTGTTTAAAATAATAATCTTCAGCATGGTGTAAACGGTTTCTAATAGTAAGCATGAGGTAAAAAGTGTCTAAATCTACTGAAAACCAGGCCGCATAAGGGCCTTGAGTTCTTTGACATTAAAGTGTATGTATAGCAAAACCTTTTTCTAGTTGTGAATAGAGTAGAAAAGGATTAAAAGCCCTATGCAGTATTGTTTTGCTCGCTGTGTTCTATTGGGGAGACTTGCCTTAAAGTTCCTAGAAACCAAACAGTAACTGAAAGAATATTCCATTAAGGTGAGGGGAAATCCCCATCCAAGATAATCATCCCCATTGGATGGTTTACCTTTGCCTCTTGCTTATGTGACAACTGAGAAATGCTGGATTTTTTCTCACTGTCTGTCTCTGTGTCAGCGACCACCAGGGGAGCGAATCTCCCCAGAGGGGACAAAAGCAGTAATAAAACTCTAACCTTTCCCTACTCAAAACAAAAAATTGCCTTTTGATACATTTTAATCCCTACCATGACATTCAGCTGTCAAAGGTGAGGCATGCGTAGGGCTTAGCATAAGGAAGAAAAGGGGTTCAGCAGTCAAGGACTTGTGTACAATATAGGCCTGGAATCATGGGATTCAACAGAGACATCATAGAGCAATAAGTATGAGCATTAAAGTGATTCTGCAGTTTAGCCCTAGTCCTGTAGAGCAGTTTAAGATATTTTACTTTTCAAATTCATACTGCCTTTTTCAAGCAATCATTCGTTTTGGTCCTTTATTACAAATAAAACCCCCTGCTACATAAAAGACACTCTTCAATGCAGTAGTTTGCCAACTGTACTTTTTTCTCCTGCTCCAAACTACGGTGAATCCCTTACAAAGCTCCTATGCAAATACCAACTCTTTCCTAAATGTTGATATTTGCGTGATAATAATGTAAAAGGGTTACGTGAGAAGGTGAAAGGGGGGGGGGGGGCATTACTTCTGAGTCTGTGTCACTGTCTTTTTTAGCCTTCTAATGAAAATAAACAAATTCACTTTGATAAAAAAAAGGTAAAGGTTTAGTCCACCTTTAACAAAAAAATAAATGCACATATATTTGCAGCAAAAAACATTCTTTTTTTTTTGGAAATCAGTCTGCGAAGCATTGCAACTGCGATCAGCGGACCATGGGTGCAATGCCACGCTCTTTCAGACTTTTCCTCCAGCTCTGTATCTGTACCAAGTTACAAACTTTCTGTTAGAGAGCTGGAGAAAGTGTTAATGGACTACGAGTGTGGTTATCGCTGTACTTGTTTTCCATTGAGAAACAAATGTCTGTCTGCCGTGGTGTCAAACAGGACTTGGAGTTCATTCATTCACAGATTTTTGTTAATGAATGACACAGCTGTGCAGGTGGAGACATGTATAACCACACAAATTTCAAAAGTAACAGCTGCTGTGAGGGAGAAGAAATTGGTTCATAAGGCACATAATGAGGGGTATATCATCTCTTCTAAAGTGTATCTGACAAACATGTTCTGTGTCTATACTTAAATAAATGTATATAGAAATCAATGTAAAAAATGACTGCAGTAGATTACAAAGTAGACCATGATTCATTTTGCCGTATAGATGTGTACTCTTTGATTTATCATGGGAAGAAAAGGATAAATCCATATGTTATGAAGCACGTATGTCTGCAGAGATTTATTATCTTTTTTTTAGTATTGTAAGTCCTAAAGATTAATAGTGATTATTGTATGGTCTATAGGAACACATCTCTCAAAGAAACAAGACTCAAGAAAGGTTTTCACAATGCCATGTAATAAATCTGATAATTGGATATTTACAAATGCAACAGGCAAACAGACAAAAATAAAGGACTAACTGTTGTTCTAGCCTTCTTCTACTTAAAGGATAAATTCACCTTTTGTAACATGTTACACCCATATACGAACAGACTGGCCCCCATACTTCCCTGATCCCCACTGTGACAGCTAGCAGTGTTCTTCTCCCTCTCCGTGTCACAATTTGAAAAAAAAAATTGTGGCCGAGCGTGGCTCCACCCACCCATCTGCGTCACTGATTGACAGGGCTCCGGGCTTGGAAAACTACAAGGTCCAGCAGGCTTTGCTGCTATTGGTTTGTAGTTTCTAATGAACTACCACGGTGCTGTGGAGCACTGTGGTAGTTTATTTATGCTTCCTGTCAGATTGTGTCTGCGTACCCGTATGGGATATACGTGCAAGCAGATACACTGGCTCTGCTGGAGACCTGCATGGCACCAGCGATCTGCTGATCTCCGGTGCAATGCTTTACAGGCTGAAAAAAAAAAAAAGAATAAATGCACATTTTTTTACCTGCAAGAAAATGTGAAATTGCTATTATTTTTTTTTTTTTAAAAGTCAACTTATCCTTTAAAGTGTTTTTTAAACTTTGGTGTTTTTCCCTTAATACATTCCCTGCATTAAGGTAAAAAACACCCCACTAGCTACTAGCTTTCCCCCCCTCCCCCAAACACTTACCTGAGCCTGTCAGGAAACCAGCGCTGCACAGCTGCAGCCTTCTTTTCCCTCTTTTTTCCTCTTCTCACAGATACTCATGGGCAGCAGCAGGAGCCTATGAATCAGATGGTGTGAGAAGGGATCGGGGTTGGGGCGGGGCTGAGCTATGCTGTCTGTGTCAATGGACATAGGAACAGGAGCAAACTTAAAGGTGTGCCCGTATATCAACCTGCTTGTGCCTGGAGTGCCAGCGGGAGAAACTCCAGAAGAGGAGATTTGGGGCTGCTCTGTGCAAAAGCATTGCACAGAGCAGGTAGGTATGACATATTTGTTTTTTTTAATAAAGAAAAATGGTAGGCTTTATAATCACTTTAAAGCGGTAGTAAACTCTTTTTGTCTTTTTACCTACAGGTAAGCCTATAATAAGGCTTACCTGTAGGTACAGTAAATACTTTCTAAACATGCATCATTCATGAGATATTTACATGTGTAGCAGCTGGGGTCACTGCACTCTCAATGGCCATTCAAGAGGCCAAAGCATTATTGAACAAGCTGAAGTTAGAATCGAATTGGTTACTATGGACTACTGCGCCAGATTCTGTGTGCACCAACTTTAGTAAATCTCCCCAACAGTTTATGAATGTTGTATGTTAAAGACAACTGTAGCATTTTAATTTGGCAATAAAAGTCAAGGTTGCGTAATACATAATTCCACAGACAGATGCTTAAAACATTGAAGAAATTAATATTTTCTGTTTTCACTCCGTCATCTTCTCCACTTATGGTACTGTCAGTGCAAAATAGGCATAGAATAAGCAATTAATTCTACAATGCAAAATTAAATGTTAGTGCAGTCACGCCTCACTGCAACCTTCCCAAGTTTATTGATGTGCAAAGCCTACGAAAAGCATACCCCAAAAGGGAAACCCAGGGAAATATTGAAAAAAATAAGTCTAGATATGCATTAAAAAGTTGATAAAGTTATTTAAGAATACAGTCTAATAATACTTATTCCAATGAGTAGGCTGAAGGAATGTGACACTAGAAAGGTGCAAATCTGCAGAAGTGTTCCTCTATGTGTATTAAAAACATAAGTGAAATTCTGCATTCATTTGCTGTATAATATTTCTCTTAGCATACCGATAAAATCTCAGATTCTGATTTCTTATTTTTAAGAGGTCCATGGGTTTTAAATGAGTATCCAAGAGGTCTGCTGTGTCAGTTTTTATTCCTCCTCTCCTGGAAATTAAATAAATCTGATGATGAATCATATTAATTCTGCCATGACGTAAGGTGCATGTGTGTACTAAGACACTTAAGCTGGCCGTAGATGGATCTTTTTTTTTGATCAGCCAATGGGCTGAATGAGCAAAAAAATGAACAGATTGACACGGCATAACCTGGTGAATGACATCACAAGGGGGTGGGGCCACCCAGTGATGTCACCGAGTGGCCCCGACCCTCCGTTTATTTAGCAGTGAGAGGCTGGGAACTGTCATTCAGCAGGAGCCTTCGTTGGGAACAGAGATTTTTTTTCTTTCTTTGTTCGGATCTGTGGCTGGCGTTCATCGTGATTGACTTGGATCTACATCGGGGGACAATTTTTTTTTCTTGCATTTTTTAATAAAGGACTAGTTAAAAACTATTGTTGCATTTTTACTCTTTTTTACCAACTTTTTGGGGAATAAGTAGGGGTACTATGTACCCCTACTCATTCACATGGGGGGCCTCCTTGTTAATGGGGCTTTCAGATTCCGATAAGCCCCCCACCCGCAAGCCCCCACAACCACCTGCCAGGGTTGTGGGGAAGAGGCCCTTGTTCTCATCAACATGGGGACAAGGTGTTTTGGGGGGGAGCCCCCAAAGCACATCCCCATGTTAAAGGTATTTAGTCTGGTATGGTTCAGGAAGAAGGGGGACACTCACTCCTCCCCCTTTCCTGATCTGCTGGGCTGCATGCTTGGATAAGGGTCTGGTATAGTTTTTGGGGGGACCACATGCCATTTTTTTCAGCAGTTTTCAAATACCAACAATTCTTTTATTTTTACATTCAGGCTATCAGCAGGGAACCCCGCTGACAGCTGATGACTCATCAGTTGTTAAGGACGCAGCACGGCCACTCCTTAACAACCATGGCAGTTATTGCTTGTTAAGGATGCTGGTGGACACCAGCATTAAATTACAGCAAGGTTTTACTACTAGAATACTGTGCCACTTCATAACATAGCGTATGCAGTATTTTAGTAGTGTTCTTTTAGTAAATTTCAAAACGTTTTTGAAATCGCTGTGTGCTATTTTATCACATACTTGAACGTGGTAAGATACCGCTTTGTGAATGGAGCCCAACTGAATTCTGACCGTGGGAAATAGACTGATAAGCAGCTGCTGATCAAGAAAAGTGTCCAACAAGTCCGTCTGACAGAAGTAGATCATTAGATTGACTTCTGTTGAGCAAGAGCAGCCACACATAGGTTGAAATTTGGCCAATCTCTGCTGATCCAGCCAAATTTTGATCAATCTATGGCCAGCTTTAGCTCAAAATACTTTTATTGCTGTATGTGTCAGGGAAATCGTATCATAATCTGTATTACGGTTCATTTACTAAAGGCAAATACGCTGTTTACTTTGCAAGTGAATTTGGTTATTCTTTGCACAGTATATTTTTACTGAATTCACTAAGCTAAAGGAAAACCCCTTGCAAATTGCAAATTCGCTTTCAAGATACCAGCTAATTTGCCTTTGGCAAATCAACCCCACTGTCTTAAAGCATACCTGTTCTTGTCCGAAATGAATTAAACTCTTGCAGCCCACGTAATGCATATGTGCAGTGGCAAAGAGGATGGACTTTTATGCCCCCACTCCACACATACACCAACGGCAGAACTTTGTGTGCTGAGAGTGCACTCACTATGTGCTATCAGCATAGTGACCAAGCTCTCAACGATTCTCAGTCTCTACTAATGATCAGGAGGTGGCAGTACCAGATCCTGATCATGTGATCACTGTGACAGCCAATCACAATGATTATGTGATCTGCTGATCCTTCCCACTCGCCAAGCGTAATGATGTAAAAAGATGCTAGGACTGGGCGGGGAGGGGTTAAACAGCCACTGCAACAGGAAACATAAAGCACCTGTTCTTACTATATTTGCTGTGCCCTTCTCCCCAGTTTTCCACCACAGCCTTTATACTTTCACGGATTGTACTATATATTATACAAAGAATTGCTAAGATGTAAAGATATATTGTGATGCTGAATGTCACATTTTTTAGCTATACAGTTGCTGGGCTATTGATATGGACATAATTTATATAGTGAATGCCTTAGTAGTCTGGTGCCTCTGTCTTTGTTATTATGGTCTGTGTGAAGTTTCCTTTTTATTAATTTCTGTCTGAGGTTACGTGGCTGTCTGAAAGCCAGGAATGGGGAGTTCTGGAAATATTATTTTCAGTAAAGCCTCATCAGTAATGATGGTCAGTGGCTAGACCTGAATGCATTGATTCATTATTCAGGAAAATACAGTTAATTCAGTGAATCTAATATTTTTTGCAGATAATCATACATTTTTTTCCCTGTTTATATGATTGAATAAAAATTGTCTAATATAAAGGAAAGATTTGCCAAGGCTTTTACATAAAGTATCCATATGATGTAGGAATCATATTTTACTATATGTATATGAAACTGATGCTCAGCAACTCTAACTAATTTATATGTAACCAGTCCAGGATTCTACCAGTATCATTGATATATTATATCACTTTTGTGCAACTAGTCCAGGATTCCACTAGTGTTCCTGATATATTATCTCACGTTTGTGTAACCAGTCCAGGATTCCACCAGTGTCCCTGATATATTATATCACTTTTGTGTAACCAGTCCAGGATTCTACCTGTGTCCCTGATATATTATATCACTTGTGTGTAACCAGTCCAGGATTCCACCAGTATCCCTGATATATTATATCACTGTAACCAGGATTCCACCAGTGTCCCTGATATATTATATCACTTTTGTGTAACCAGTCCAGGATTCCACCAGTATCCCTGATATATTATATCACTTTTGTGTAACTAGTCCAGGATTCTACTAGTGTAACTGATATATTATATCATTTGTGTGTAACCAGTCCAGGATTCCACCAGTATCCCTGATATACTATATCGCTTTTGTGTAACCAGTCCAGGATTCCACCAGTATCCCTGATATATCAGATCACTTCTTTAATCAGGGCATGCAATTATTTTAAATTGGGTTCAAGTTTCATCTGTAGACACAACTTTATCCCATAAACAGCTATGCAATGATAAAACTGTGTAACCCTCATTTTCCCTAGAAATCACAAGTCAGTAACAAAAAGATTAGATATTAATTTCATGTTTGTACTCAATATTCATTGAAGAGGAAACATAAGCTGGCCATACACAGATCAAATTTTAGTTGGCTCCTGCAGAGTAGCCCAAAATACATTTTGCAGGTGACATTGTTAGGACTACCCACCTCAAAAAAAAAAAAATTGCCAATAAACTTTTGTTGAAGAAATACAAAATGCAGTAGCCAGCACTGCAGATTCATCAATGTTTTTAGCATGGATGGGTAGCCTATGGGCTAAATAAGAAAAATCTTAATGAGTATGGCCAGCTTTAGATGGAATGCAGAAGTATCATAAATCACCACTAGCCAGAGTCTACAAAAGATTACCAATGGGGTCCTATTGTAAACAGTCTAGTGGACCATAAAAATCCGTGAGTCTGATTTCTCACCTAATACTGAACTTTATGTATTTCAAGCTTTTAACACTAATTCATATCTCATGACTCCTACAGTTATTGAGGTACATCTATTAAACAATAAAAGAAGATGCCAATCGTTTAGACATCATACACCCCTATATTACAAGGCTCAGAAGGCTAAATGACACATTAGACCTCACATTACAGAAATATACATAAACGATATATCATATTTGATATCTAATAAATCATCATTTCATTCTGCTAAATAAAATGGTGATGGTCAATACCTTGTTGTACAAAAGTATAGATGTATTTAGGATAGCTCAGCTTTATTGTCATCTATGCAGTGTGTCCTTTCTCTAAAATTGATAAGAGTCTTGATTCTTGAAGATTTAAACAAGGCCTATTTGAGATAAAAATCGTTTTCCACTAAAAACTCACAGGCACTGAATAATGTGTGACAATCAGCAGCTATGTACATTATTGCTTCACTGTTTGCCTGTGACTATGGAATAAACAACAGCTGAGGACAGCTCTCCCACACAGCTGACGTGTAATATATTCCAGCAGTTTAGAAGAACAGAACTTTAAATACTGTGAAATGTGTGCAACAAATTGTTCTCTTATTTCATGTGAGAAGAGTAAAGATTGAAGTATAAGTGACACATAATGTTATATATTTTAAAAGTCAAAACAACAAAGGGTTATTTCTATGTGTTCCATCAATTTATATATACTTTGTATTCTGACTGCATCCTACTTTATTAGATTAAAAAAAAAACATGTTATTGAAGGGCTATGTGGGCTGCCATTGCTGACCCATTTTGAATTGGGCATAGGGCGCCAGGTCTGCCAGGGGCGGCACAAAACAACACATACGTCATGCTACCAACAGTAACACATTCTTGTGTTTTATAATAGGTTCCAAGCTGATACCCTGCTCTCTAGGTCCTCATTACTGCTATTCCTCTGCCTATTGTATATTTTTGCTACTGGAATAATAAACAGTTCACAGTTACTGTTCACCAAACCAGGATTAGAACCAAACTGCTAGCAGAGTAAGGGGATTTATTTTTTACAATTACAGTTAGAATTGTAATTTAATTCCTGGATCCAAACGCAGTTTAGCCCTGGTTCACAACAGTGTGGCTTTGAAAGTGCTATTTAAAAACCACAGATCAGTGTGTGATTTTTTCATTGAGGCATGCAACTTCATTTAGCAGAAGTCTATTCAAGTCGCAATGAAATCAGAAAAAAGTAGTGCAGGAAGCGATTTCAAAGTTGCTGCGATACGAGTCACGTCGATTTGAACGGTTCCATTGCCAGCAATGGGGCGCAACTTGTCTTGAGATTTGGAACTGTCAAATCGCATGACAAATCGCACTGGTGTGAACGAGGGCATAGTGTAACTCTCAGTATAACTGCTGGATCTAAACTAGGGTCCTCCATAAACGTTTCAGTAGATATAAACAACAATGTAACCTACTGAGAACAATTGATTTGTTCCTTGCATGTCAGTCTCTTCCTCTCTGATTCTACACCATTTATTATTACAATGGTTTTCCCACTTTAAACAAGAAAGTGGAAACCCCTTGAATTGTAGACTAATGCAGGTTGACAGATAACTCTGCACTTACAACCCCTGGCAGTTAGCTGCCTTGTTAAACATTGAAAACCACTTTGAACTTCAGATTCTTAAAAACCTTTTATCTTCTTAGGTGACAATGCCATCAGCGAAAAAACAGAAATGATCCACCTCTCCCCCCTCACTGAATATGTTGGAAAGAAAGAAGATAGACAGATAGACTTCTGTGACAGATCCTGTGATGAGTTAAGCACTATGTTTACCG